>NC_091821.1:202172653-202332653 GCF_038994185.2 Dermacentor albipictus | reverse complement strand
AGAATGTCAACGCATTAGAAACACCAGACACGCAGGGCGCGAAATCGCTGAACTACTTCACAGAGCAGGTTTCTTTTTACGGCACAGTTTTTGTTCAATGCGCTTGCGGACTGCTCCAAACACGCCACGCACTTTCTTTTTGGCTGAGAAAGCGGCATGGACGCCACGTTAAAAGGCGACTATGTTTAAAATTTTTTCTGGTTTCTCGTGGATGTGGTGCATAATTGCTACGCCTACGCTTCTTTTTACTTCGTTGGCCTTATATTTTTCCCATCTATACCGCTCTGCAATTTTCGCGTCAGTTATTCAGGGACCAGAAATGACGCACAATTAGGGGTACCAGCATACTTCAGTCTATCCCCGCCGTTCATTTACTCTGTCAATAATTTTTTGGTTATGTCAATACAAGAATGCTGCCTGCCTCACTGTTTAAGCTCACTTTAGTTCTTGTGTTTTCTCTTTTACCTCAGGTTTTATGAAACCACGTTTGCCTGTGTTGCTTTGTACGCACATACGCAGCAGATGTGTGCAATAAGCGCATAATAATAATTCCTTTCACAGCCCTTGTGCTGTGTCACGGATATTCGTCCTTGTCTTTAAAGCGTTGTTGGTTAAAAGCGTTCGTTAGCGCCAAAGGTAATTTAGCAGTCACGATGAAAGCTTTCAATTTCAACTGCTCTTAGAAGTGTTCCTATCTGGCTTTCACTCGCAACAGGGAAGTCTTCGCGGCGACACCGTGCCACACGCATGCGTAATAGTTTCTGCTCAACGGGTCACGATTCATGTGGAGAGCTTGTTCTATACACATGCCATTCGTGATTGCATGCATTAAGCGCTTCACACTCAATACCACCTCGACAATATAACGTCCGTGAATGCGTTATAGTAATGGTGATGGTATTTATTGGCTATGTACACATGATCGAGGTCGTGGGTAAGAGGGCCGCACAACTTCGGCTGAACGCTGCTGCAGTCTCTAATGCATTTCAGCAAAGCGGAAACAGGAGCATATGGAGATATCAGTACTATTAAAGCGCGAAACGGAATGGAAAATACAGTGCAGATCACCTCATTAAAGCCACATCGCTTCAGCATGGTATGCGATAGTAAAACACCGTATGGAGAGGGATTACGAAGTGCTACATGGAAGCGAATAAGAAGCGCGAAAAGACCATAAAATGAGCGCAGTAAGCGTAGCGTACGGCCGTGCAACCGAATAGCGCGCCGTGCGTGCTTCCCTGCTTGTTTGCCAGTGGCGCCATCTAGCATCACATGTTAGAACTAACGCTGCGCGCGGCCGGCAACGCCATGCATTAAGCCGTGCTTTGCTCATTTCACGACATTAAACCGCGCGAAGCACTGTAATATTGAAAAGGCCGTAATTTTAAGATAGCGAATGAAACGATTGGCGTGATTTTCAACGAAACAGGGTTTACAGACGTGAGCTGAAATTAAGACAATATATCCTCCTGAGCACAAAAATTAACACTGCCCGCCTAACCCGTATTTCCTGAACGGTGATTCTGTCATACCTTTGTTCCCGTCCTAAAGATGTCCTTCCATAACTAAGGCCGAGTTTCACGCATTCATTTTGATCGCAATTCGGGAATACAACCAAAATGCTACAAATGCGAGACGAGGGCGCGGAATCAAATCCCCGCCGCGGCAGCCGCATTTCGATTGGGGCGCAAAGCAAAAACGCCCGCGTATCGTGATTGGGGGCACGTTAAAAGATCCCCTGGTGGTCAAAATAAAACTGGAGTCCCTGTCCCATAATACGGTGGGCCTCATAACCTACTCGTGGTTTTGGCGCTTAAATCTGGCACCGGCCGTGGATGCTGCGAGGACAGCTTTAAGGGTTGCGCGTTTCTAAAATCAAGAACCGACGTTGTTACGATTTCTTTTTGATTACTCCAGCCTACAGCTCACCGTACCTTCTTGATCTATTTTCACCCCCTACTGACGTAAATAAAGTAGCAAAAAAAAAAACAATTGGGAACAGTTCCCCCACACCACCGCCGCTTTCTTTGCTTAGTTCTTCGCTAAAACTACGCCCTGCTTCACTGTGCTGGAACAAAAGTGTGCGAGGTAATTGTAAAAAAAAATATATATTTGTAAAAACTTATTACTGAACAGCAAGCCAAACCTTCTGTGCTTTACTAAGCTTGAGTCATTCACTGTTTTAGCATGAACGATGGCCCCCAGCCCGCATCCACAAAATGTTCTTGCAATACAATACAAGACAAGGAAGACGAAGTGCTTCTATTGTGGAACACATCTCGCCTGTCTCTGTGCTTTTCTGGACTTCTCACTGCACCTGTGGGGTCTACAGCCCCCTCCGTCACGGTGATGGATGTGCAACACCCCGAGGATCCTCTCGGTTCCCGTCCACCCGTGGACATCGGTTCGAGGAAGCGAGGGAATACGTCGAGTGGTAGCGAGGACACAGAGCTGTACTCCGCATCAGGTGAAGAGTCCTCGGAAGACAGCTTTCGACTTGTCCAATACCGCAAGGCCAAGCGAAGAATTATCAACTCATCTTCGGCATCCAGCTCGAACACTGTGAAAACAGCGCCTCAACGATGGCCTCACTCCATCTTGTTTGTGCCACAGAACGCTACCGACAACCTGCGCGTCCTCAACAGGCAAGCCCTCTCTGTGTATCTCGAAAACACTGTGCCAAACGAGATCAAGGATGTTAGGATAAATACTAGGCGAAACATCCTGGCAATCGATGTGATGAACCCGAGTGCGCTGACCATACTACAACATGTAACGCAGCTGGGAAACATCAAGGTCCGATCCATCGTGCCAACGAATGGTGCCACAATAACAGGAGTCATCTATGACATTGACAATGAAATCTCTAATGCAGACCTGCCAATTCTCATAAAACCAGCAAGCGAACACAACGTGATTGTGCATGTTGGTCGCCTCGGCAACACACGTTGTGTGAGGATAACCTTCAAAGGCGACTGCCTTCCACCCTACGTGAAGGTCGGCCACTTTCGCCACCAGGTTCGACCATTTATCCCAAGACCAATGCAATGCTACAATTGTCAGAAGATTGGCCATGTGAAGGGTGTCTGCAGAAATTCGGCCGTGTGCCCCCGATGTGCCGAACCCCACTCAGAAGACAACTGCAGCGCAACCACATTGAAGTGTCCGAACTGTCAGGGTGATCACTGCGCCTCTTCCAAAGACTGTCCCCAGATCAAGAAAGAGATCACCATTCTTAAACAAATGGTGAGAGACAATTCTACCCACAAAGAGGCCGCTGTGAAAGTACGGCGAAGACGACGTCACCGTCGAAGGTCTTCACGACGGAAAACGTCAAGCTTCCAGGAAAAGTCAATGCGTCAAGCATCATCATCAGCGGAAGTTTCCAGCACTCCGAACACCGATGTTGGAAGGGAGAATACTGCCAGATCTCTCTCCACAAAGGAATGGCCGCCACTTCCGCGTACACGACCGCCAGAAGAGCCGCAGAAGAAGCCGCCCCCTGTACAGCAAGGTGCTGTATCCGAGGAGTCGCGGAAAACAGATGAGCAAGTGATAGCACTTATTAGACCTTTAATGAATGCCATTCGCGTGTTGCTAAGCAACATGCACACACCGTCTGCCAGAAGTGCGCTTCAAGTACTGGACGCTCTGAGTCCGGTGCTGGCAACCCTTGAGTAGATCATGGCTCCACAGCCACGGTCTTTTAGGGAAGAGGTCCGACAAGCAGCTGTTTTCCAGTGGAATGCGCGCGGACTCAGAGCGCGCCTTTCGGATTTCCGTCGCTTCGTGTACGCCAATATGTTTCCCATTATCGTCATTTGCGAGCCGAATTTATCGAACACAATCAGGCTTTCTGGATATGAATTATTCATGTCGTCAACTGTTTCTGAAAACAGTAAGGTTTTGGTGTGTATTCGCCGTGACCTCACCTACACTCATCAGCCTGTCCCACCTAATGACAATAACCAATATATATGCCTAAACGTAAGGAAAAAGAACTTGGCCTTTACTTTTGTGGCCGCATACCTATCTCCGTCAAGTCGATTTGATTACAAAAGACTACAAGACATCCTTTCCTCAACCTCCCATCCCTGGGTCATCATTGGAGATTTCAACGCCCACCATACACTCTGGGGAAGTCCGATGATCAACGGAAGAGGCAGATCTCTGGTATCTTTCGCCTCCAGTAATGAACTTTGGCTGCTGAATGATGGAAGATGTGGGGATTTGGGGGATTCGACGCGCCATTGCGCTGGCGAATTTCACCCATGTCTGTAATCCTAAGCCATGCCGTTCTTGCTCCGAACCAGTTTTAGTGGTGGCGCTCCACTCGCCATGGTTCGTGGGTGAGGGCGGAGCTGGTGACGTCACGGGAGTGGCCCCTCGTGGCTACTGCCGTGACGGTAGCAGCTCTCTTCTCCTTTGGGACAGCACCCGGTACGTACGATGCTCTCTCTCGTCCGCCGACACCTTTGTGACTAGGATTGAGCTCACGCACGGCGCCTTTGCCCGTGCGGGGAGCGCGCACCTCGTGTTGTTTCCTATCCCGACGCTAAGCCTAAGAACGGGTGCCTAGTGCTCGCGCGAGGTCGTACCACGCCGAGCCGCACTCATCGAAGGCCCAAGCCGAAGGAGATTGCCCGAGCTCTCGCGAGTTGGCCCATTGGTTATCGCCAGAGCAAGTAGCATAGCCGCCGGGACTTTTCCTAGCGGCGCGTCCCAGCTTGAGCCTGTGCTCTCGCAGCGACGTGCTACAGGCGCCCCTAGCTGTATTTTCGCCCTTGGTGCGGGACCCCTTTGGTTCCCCGCCGTCCCGGGACCGGGCGTTTGTGCAGTGTTGGGTGCCGTTGGAAACAATAAACGGTTTCCTTCATTTTAGGGCAATACTGTGTTTTTGCGTGCGTCGCTCGGTAGCCCCTCGTGGCCTGAGCTCGCGCGCAGCGGCGCTAGAGGCTGACGGCTGACGCGGCCCTGTGGCTCGCTAAGCTCGAACCCGCGGTGGTCGGTACTCCTGTGAGACCCTAAGACCCCACACTGGCGCCCAACGCGGATTCAAAGGCTCATTAAGCCTTTGTCTGTGCTTAGCCGAGTTAGTACGCCTTTGCATATTATACTTGCCGCGTTATGTCTGCTAGGCCGAGTGACCTTTGTCATTTGTTAGGGGACTTTTGCCCTTTGTTACCGCGAGCAGACGCCGCGTTGCTCGATAACGGGGCCAGTGCTCCGTTTGAGCAGCGGACTTATGCACCCTCGCATGTCGCAGCCCCCTGTGGGGACGACAACACGAGGCGCTACGTACCAGCTCCCATTGGAGCAGTAGCGTTGTTTGGGAACGGGGCCAGAGCCCTCCCCGAACAGTGCACACCAGCTCATTCGTCTCCCTTTGGAGTACATTCGGTTGTGCCCAGTGGCGCAACCTTCGAGCGCGCACCTGTTTTGTCGACGCTGGCTGCAAGCGGCCAAAGCAATTCACGTATAGCTGCCTCAAGTGGCGGCTGTGAACGACAGCAGGCGCACCCCGCTAGGAGCCCGTTTTGCTCTGGGGCTGGCGGCGCCGCGGCCGGTATCCCTGTGGAAACCGCGCCGCTGATCGAGCTGGAGGACTGTTCACCCTTGCTCGACCACGCCGCTAACGCGCCAACGGTTCCCTTTGGAGCAGGCGCACAGACGCTGTTGCAAACCGCCGCTGAACTGATTCAGTCACTCTCGGGGGCAGTTAAGACGCTTTCGGCTGTACCGAAATGCGCGCACCCCGCTGTACGGTTGGCAGTCCCGACTTATAGCGGATACGGTGACCTGCTCAGTGCCAGGGATTATTGTGACTCCCTGGTACGCTACCAGATGGCAAATCGTTTGGAGGATCAGGAGGTGCTGGAACGCGTCGTTCCTGTAGCACTTACTGACACGGCGGCTAGGTGGTACCGGCTTTCCGGATACCGTGCAACAACCCTCGAGGAGTTCCGCGTGGCATTCCTGCGCGAATTCCTACCCGCTGACTACCAGAGTAGGCTGCGGCGAGAGCTTGAGCTACGTACACAAGCTCCTGACGAGTCGCTTCAGGAGTACGTACGCGCGATGCAAGACCTTTTCTTAATCGCCGAGCCCAATGCTTCGAACGAGGAACGCGTCGAACGGGTGATCAGGCAGGCACATCCGACCTTTTCGGCGTACCTGCGCGGCGGCCGCTTCCGAGATCTGGAAGAATTGGCCGCCGAGGCAAAGCGCATTCAAGGCGACATTCTCGCCGCGCGAGCCTATCGCCCACCGCCGCCCGCCAGCGAGGCCCTTGAGCCACGCTGCGCGTGGGGAGGGCCTGTGCCCCTCCCCCAACGGCAACAACCCGGCCAAGCTGCCTTTGCGGCTACAAGCGGGTGTGTTTGGGAGCTGAGCGCGCGCGCTCTAGATCCCTACACGTACGGGAGGCGGGCAGCCTGTGCTGCACCACCGCCCGAAATGCATGCGCAGGGACGCACTTCGACCCAACGCATCGCAGAGGTGGACGCTCGTCACAGCAGGCCCTTTGGTCATGCAGCGAGTCGACCCCGGCAGGGAGCTGAGGCCGCTCCGCCTCGGGAAAGGTACCGAGAAGGAGTGCGCTGTTTTCGCTGCCAAGAACGAGGGCACATAGCAAGGGACTGCACCACGCCCAGGCCTCCTGCGAGGTCGGGAAACGGGAGCGCGGGTCGCTCGTGAAGGCACGAGTGACCGAACCCTTGCTTGTCCCCTCGGCGTATCGAGCAGGTTGTGTTGCTGGGGCGCACGCGCCCTTCATTCCGGTGACCATTGTCGGCCGTGAATTTCCTGCGCTGCTGGACACGGGCGCAAGCGCTTCGTTGTTCGGCGAACAGGTGTTATCCCACTTGCAGAAGCACTCAGTGCGCTTGCGGGATTGCCGAACGACATTCAATCTTGCGAAAGGCGTGGCCCATTCGGCGGGCGCCGCAAGGCTGACTGTCAGGTGGGGAGAGCGAATAAGACGCACGCGTTTCGTTCATCTCCCCGGGCTCAGTGTTCCTGTGATCCTCGGAAGGGACTTTCTCCTTAAAACAGGAATCGTTGTGGACATTGCGAATGGCGGCTATCGCGACGGACCGTTCACGTTGCTAAAGCCGTTCATCAGCCCGCCGGCGTCCGATCTTGCCTGTGCAGATGGGGCGTCGGAAACGTGCCGCGCGCCAAGTTCGGGGGCAAGCCCTCGAGCTGTGCGCTCGCCTGCTGCGACTCCCCTTTGGGAACGAGAGGCACGGCACGAACCGCGTCGCGCGCAGAATTCGGGGGCAGGCCCTCGAGCTGTGCGCTCGTCCGGTTGCACCAACGTGGTAGCTGACGCGCTATCCCGTGCCCCATTGTGCACCAAGAGCATTCCTCCAGGTGTTACAGCCACTGCCGGTGCCTTTGCGCCAGCAAGCGTCGGGGGCGAAACGAGCGCAGAGAGAGGCGAGTCCGCAAGCGGGCAAACCTGTCATTCCGCTCTCCAGGCAAGCAGCGCGCCGCAAAACGAGCGAGCGGGGGAGCTTCTCGAAAGCGAACCTACAGCGCCGTTGGCTGCAGTCCTGAGTGGGGACGAGACCAGACTCCCCTTTGGGAGAATTGGAATCGCATTCAGCAGGCAAGAGTTACTGAAGGCCCAGCAAATTGATTCGTTTTGTCGCGGAGTGAGCGACGGTCTCAGGGAGACGGAGCGCCGAGACGCTGCTGGTAGTGCGGCGGGCGCAGGGGGGCCGGAACCGGCGTGTGTCGCTGGGTCCCCCGCGGATTCATATTTGCTGGATCACGATGGGCTCCTGCTGAAATACATAGCTACCGATAACGAGGCTGTGGACCCGTTTAAGGTGGTTATCCCCAAGAGTCTGAGAAGCGCACTGTTGCGATCATCTCATGACGAACCCTTGGCCGGTCATTTGAGTGGCTCCAAAGTTTTTGCGAAACTAAGCCAAACTGTGACCTGGCCTGGCATAAAGCGTGACATTTTTCGCTATTGCCGTTCCTGCCATGTCTGTCAAACGGTGAAATCAAGGGGTGGCAAGCCGCCCGGGTTGATGAAACCAATTGACAGTGAGCGTCCGTGGCAAGTGGCCACCTGCGATCTTATGGGGCCTTTCCCCAGGAGTAAGCAGGGGTTCACACACCTGATGGTAGTCGTCGATCATTTTTCGAAGTGGGTGGAGTTGTTTCCGCTTCGAAAAGTGACCGCGCGAGCGGTGCTGGAGAGGCTACAGGAAGTTTTTTGTCGGTTCGGCTTTCCGAAAAGACTAATTACGGACAACGCGTCTTATTTCACCGCTCGGGTGTTTGGTGCTACGTGCCGTTCCCTGGGAATTAATCACTCCACCACGTCACCCTACCATCCCCAGTCCAATTTGACGGAGAGGGTCAATAGAACCCTCAAACCAATGTTGGCGGCCTTTGCCGTGAGTCAAAAGGATTGGGCAGACCACTTGAGTGAGCTCGCGTTCGCAATCCGAACCGCCGAGAATCGCTCGACTGGTTTCTCTCCCGCTTTCCTCAATTTTGGAAGGGAGCTGGCAAATCCGGTGACCAGTGTCATTCAATGTCAGCTCGGGGATGAGGAGGCGCCGGCAGACTGTTCTGCGTACGCTTCAGCACTTCGGGACAGACTTTGTCGAGCTCTCTGTAGAGCAAGGCAGAGTTTGACTTCGGCCAGGGCCCAGCAGAAGGCTCAATACGACCGGAAGCATCGCCATCTTTCATTTAAGGTAGGTGATTTAGTCCTGAAGCGCAACCACGCTCTTAGCGACGCGAGCAAGGGGTTCTCAGCCTCGCTCGCTCCTAAGTGGCTTGGTCCGTACCGAGTAGAGAAAGTTTGGTCTCCGCTCGCGTACTTGCTGAAGGATTCCCCTTCGGGAAAACTCAGCCGTGCCCATATCGCCGACCTGAAAGCCTTTGCGTCGCGGTCCGACGAGCTCGCGCCGGTGCCCAGTGGCACCACCCGCAAGCAACAGGGCACACCCGGGGCGAAGGACCGCATTCGGACCACGCACCGGTACAACCTGAGGAGACGGTCACCTGTGTGATATCGCGCCTGACGGCGGACTTTTTCCGCCACCGAAGGCCCTCAGTAACATTGCTTAGCCTCAGTGGGTTAGCTTCTTTGCGGCCAGTGCACGAAAAGAAGCTGGCCCCAGCCCAGCTGTAGCCTTGTTGACAGTGTGTTGTGCAGTGTGCATTTTTTTTATTTTTGGGTACGCATGCTGAGTGTAATTATTGTTTTAATGTCTTAAGTGTACAGTTGTATAGTTCATTTTTGTTACTTGTACATAGATTTTGACCGTTCTTGTTTTCTTCTGTGTGTTTTTTTTTTTGCCTTGCTTTTTTTGCCAAGAGGGGGGTCGGTGACTGGCGTGTCCTGCAGCGTGGGGGGTGACAGTGGTCCCCTTGACTCGTTGGTGCGGGAGAGAGGGACGCTTCGCGCCTGGATCGGCGCGGCGCGTTGTGGCCAACGGGCGGCATGGCGGACGGCGAGGAGTGAGTCGCGGTTACCGTGATGCGCGGTGCCACGAGGGTTGTGCGCGTGTGTGTGTATGCGTGCGTGCGTGGGGGCTGTTGCTCGTGGAAGCAAGCTGAAGCAGCCGCGCCAACTCCATCGGATCGCCGCGGATACCGATGGTGGACGGGACCCTATGACATCACGCCAGGAGCTCGGCTCTCTGCAGTCGCCGACGCCGTGCGAACGCCCTGCAGCCGCCGCTGTGGCTGCCCATCCATCCTGCATACGGCGGCGTGGCCAGCTGACCTGGCAGTGTCCGGCCCCGTCCACCTGGAGTTCGGGACCACCACCACCACGAAAGCGACACTCATTCGGTTTCGCCGGCAACTTCGACGGAACAACGGTGAGCCCGTTCCTGCGTTAACTGGCCTGCTATCAAGCCCACGATCGCAACTCCCGCGACTTCAGCCACCGCCCTAGCCACAGAACTATACGCGCCGCGTTCTCTTCGCACCTCCGGACATTGTCCCGCGCTAGCAGCAGACTGTTTTGTCAAGATTTCTTCCCCCCTTCGCGGCCTCATTTTCTTGTATTTTAGGGTGTATTATTATTTTTTTTTATTATTATTTTTCTATTATCATTGTATGTATGTTATTTTTGTACGCATAGTGCTTGCTGGGCTGAGGTAGCAATTAGCTAGTGCATGAAAGGCTCAGTTGTCTTTGGTGCATTAGCCCCTACCAGCTTCTTCGCCAGACTGGTAGGGGGGCAATTAAGGAGAGGAGGATGTGGGGATTTGGGGGATTCGACGCGCCATTGCGCTGGCGAATTTCACCCATGTCTGTAATCCTAAGCCATGCCGTTCTTGCTCCGAACCAGTTTTAGTGGTGGCGCTCCACTCGCCATGGTTCGTGGGTGAGGGCGGAGCTGGTGACGTCACGGGAGTGGCCCCTCGTGGCTACTGCCGTGACGGTAGCAGCTCTCTTCTCCTTTGGGACAGCACCCGGTACGTACGATGCTCTCTCTCGTCCGCCGACACCTTTGTGACTAGGATTGAGCTCACGCACGGCGCCTTTGCCCGTGCGGGGAGCGCGTACCTCGTGTTGTTTCCTATCCCGACGCTAAGCCTAAGAACGGGTGCCTAGTGCTCGCGCGAGGTCGTACCACGCCGAGCCGCACTCATCGAAGGCCCAAGCCGAAGGAGATTGCCCGAGCTCTCGCGAGTTGGCCCATTGGTTATCGCCAGAGCAAGTAGCATAGCCGCCGGGACTTTTCCTAGCGGCGCGTCCCAGCTTGAGCCTGTGCTCTCGCAGCGACGTGCTACAGGCGCCCCTAGCTGTATTTTCGCCCTTGGTGCGGGACCCCTTTGGTTCCCCGCCGTCCCGGGACCGGGCGTTTGTGCAGTGTTGGGTGCCGTTGGAAACAATAAACGGTTTCCTTCATTTTAGGGCAATACTGTGTTTTTGCGTGCGTCGCTCGGTAGCCCCTCGTGGCCTGAGCTCGCGCGCAGCGGCGCTAGAGGCTGACGGCTGACGCGGCCCTGTGGCTCGCTAAGCTCGAACCCGCGGTGGTCGGTACTCCTGTGAGACCCTAAGACCCCACAAAGTCCTACGTTCTTACGTGGCTCCACTTACAGCAGCTGTCTTGACTTGGCTTTCGTCTCTAGAAGCCTAGTCAGACGCGCAGGGTGGTTTGCGGACATAGAGACGCGCGGAAGTGACCATATCCCCACGTACATCAAGATCAGAGGATTGTCCCCTTCCAAAATAAGGCATACGATCCAAAGAGTGGACTGGCCTAAATTTCAATCTATTATGGAAGAACACTGCGACGCCAATCCATCTTTCGACTTGGAAGAGGCAATCAAGAGCGCGGTGCAAGACACTATGCGTACTCTCACATGCTCTTCGAGACTGAATGACTTTGATGTGGAACAAGAACGACTTCGAGCAATCCGACGACGTGCTGAACGAAGATACCGACGTACGAAGACAATGGACGATCTACGGACCGCCAGGCGCACGCAAAAGAAGATACAGCGCCGGTTAGACAAGCTCGATTCGCAACGTTGGGCTGCCTTCTGTGAGTCGCTAGACCCACGCAAGCCTTTATCTCAACTATGGAGAACGGTGCGCGGTCTCCGGACACTTCCCGTACAGCGATTGCCATTCAAAGCGCTTGCCCTCTCTCAAAAGAGATCGGAGATTGACGTGGCAGAGGATTTCTGCGCCAGACTATCCGGCCAACTCACAGCTACCAACATTCTATCACCTTCGAGCAGCTGTCCGCCACCACGTGATCACCGGTTGGATCTACCATTTTCAGTCCACGAACTTAAGGCAGCATTAGCTTTGTGTAGCCGCACATCAGCGCCAGGACCTGACGGAATTTCCTACCGAGCTCTGTGTCACCTGGGGGAGCGAGCGAGAGGAGTTCTCCTCGAGGTGTACAATGAATCTTGGAGAAATGGCACGCTACCAACAACCTGGAAGACAAGTCGCCTTGTTCCACTGCTGAAGCCTGGCAAATCGCCGTTGGAGCTCTCATCCTATCGCCCGATCGCGTTGGCGAGCTGTGTGGGCAAAGTAATGGAGAGGATGGTCCTAGGACGGCTGGAGTGGTACCTGGAGTACCATAACACCTACCCAGATGCCATGGCGGGCTTCCGACGCGGTCGATCATCGATCGATAACGTCATCGACCTGGTCACCTACGTTCAACATGAGAAATGCCGTAAGCGTCTCTGCGCTTCTTTATTCCTCGACGTTAAAGGGGCGTATGACAACGTTACGCATGAAGCCGTCCTCTCTGCTCTCGCAGAGGTAGGAGTGGGTGGCCGGATGTTTCAATGGATACGGAGCTATCTATCCATGCGATCCTTCTTTGTAAGCACCGAGGGAGGCCATACTTCTCTACATTACAGCTACCGCGGTGTCCCCCAGGGCGGTGTACTTAGCCCTGTGTTATTTAACCTAACACTAATTGCTCTCCTTGAGCACGTGCCAACCACAGTCAGGCTTTCAATGTACGCCGATGACATTTGCATATGGACGTCTGCAGTAACACGCCTACACTTGAGAGCGAGAATTCAGAGAGCCGCCACACAAACTGTTATCTACCTCCGTAATCGAGGCCTGGAAATTTCCTCAAAGAAATGCGCACTAGTGCCATTTACGCGCAAACCCATGGCCAATTACAGTGTAATGATAAATGGCCAAATAATACGACGTGTCCGATCGCACAAGTTCCTAGGTGTCATAATCGACAGGGACTTGTCATGGAGCCCACACGTATCATACGTGAAAAAAAGGTTGACAGGCATCTGTCACCTGCTCAAGTTTTTCGCTGGCAAGACCTGGGGAATGTCGCCCAGTGCCATGTTGCAACTGTACAGGGTGCTTTTTCTAGGATTTCTGCGATACAGCTTGCCAGCAATAAGCAGCACAGGTAAAACAAATGTACGCACAATACAAAGTCTTCAGGGTCAAGTGCTCCGGATCTGTCTAGGCCTGCCTCAGAGTGCTTCGACAGTGGCTACAATAGCAATCGCTGGAGATCACCTTGTCAGGACCCACATTGAAATTGAAGTACTCAGGACACATATAAGGCATCTGGCCAGGACTCCCCGTCACCACCTGGCTTCCCTTACAAAGGACAGACCACACACATCTTTCAGCCAGACGATAACCGCATATAATGAGTCATTGCCAGCTTGTTTCACCCCGGCTATGAGACCTTCGATTCCTCCATGGTGCCTCGCTCAGCCAAAAATCAACCTCGCTATACCTGGTATCTCGAAAAAAGCTGATCTATCGTCGCCGGCCCTTAGACAGCTCACGCTACTACATTTGTACGAGAACTACCGTGATTCTACGCATATTTACACTGATGGATCTGTTCTTCCAAGCAGCTCCGCGGCGGCAATCGTCATACCAGCGAAAGCTACAACAATCAAATTTAAGACAACTCACGCCACAACATCGACGGCAGCAGAGCTCGCAGCGCTCTTTACTGCCCTTCAACACATTGGTGATGAACCACCACACAAATGGACAATATTCTGCGATTCGAAGGCGGCACTGCAGTCTCTACTGTCACCTTTACGACGCGGACCGCACGAACAGCTAATATTCCATATTACAGAAATGTTACAACATACAAGTGATGCAGGCCACGAAATAACCTTTCAGTGGCTTCCAAGTCATTGCGGGATTATCGGCAATGAACGGGCGGATCACGCTGCCCGCTCAGCCCATACTGAGGAGCGCCACGTCACAATTCCTCTTTCTAGAACTGACGCAGCACGGAAGCTCCGCCTACTTGCTCGGCAGTGCACCGCGTCGCAATGGAATGAGCCACATTTAAGAAACACGCGACTGTACTCACTTGATCCCACACTAAGTCTTCGAGCGCCATCACAGCTTCGCCGTAGAGACGCCACGCTTTTATATCGACTTTGGTTGGGCGTTGCCTTTACTAAAGGCTATGTATTCCGCATAGGGATGACCGACAGCCCAACCTGTGACCACTGCGGCCTTGAAGAATCAATTGGCCATATCTTGTGTGCCTGCCCGCAGTACAGTTCCCAGAGGGCATGCCTTCGCGACGAACTTGACCGACTGGATGACCAACCGCTATCCGAAAAATTAATTCTACAACATCGAAAGGACCTATCGTCACAGAAGAAGGCCGTGCGAGCGCTATTGCGTTTTTTACGATCTACGGGCCTGTGTGAACGACTTTAACTGGAACGCCATTTGTGTGTGTGCCTCCATGTGTGCGTGTCTTTTTTTTCCTTTTTTTAGCGTTTTCCTCTGCCATCTTTCTAACCCGTATCCCCCATCCCCAGTGCAGGGTAGCAAACCGGAGACTCATATCTGGTTAACCTCCCTGCCTTTCCTTTTCATTCTCTCTCTCTCTCTTGCAATACAAATGCCCTCAAGAGCAGATGTCATTCAAGAATGATGCCGTGCATATTATTAGCGAAAGCTTCCAGGGAGCGACAAAAAGTACTTAGCTTTGTCAATTTGGCCCTGGATTATTTGCATGATTACTTGCGAGTACGTCTCGCTTTTTCTGCCTGTTTGGGCGGTTTGCTTATTTATATTCAGTACAACACTCCGTCTTTAGTTAACACATGACACACATGCCAAGCTATTTACCTATGGGATAGAGATGGGGAAGTTACCAACATTTCCAGACCATATAATACCAGCAGGCAAAGAGAGAGAGAGAGAGAGAGAGCAAATGATAAATGAAAGGTAGGGAGGTTAACCAGGACTGAGCGCGGTTGGCTATCCTACACTGGGGAAAGAGAAAAAGGGACGGAAAGATTAAAAGAAGAGAAAGTCCACTGGGGATATCGTTCAGTCACTCAGTCCGGCTTAGTCAATCCTGTAGCTTTCAAATATCGCAGCAGCGCTTTTGTGGCCTTTTGTAGCTGCGATATGCGACGCCATGGTCCCAAGACCTTGTTCAAGGTGAACGGTTTTCTATCTAACTGGTTGAGAGCTGTGCAGAGGTCATGTCTTTCATTTTCAAAAGAGGGGCAGTAGCACAGTAGATGTTCTATAGTTTCCTCGACACCGCAGGCATTGGACTCGGCGCTATCAGCCATTCCAATCAAATACGTATATGCATTCGTGAATGCGACGCCCAAGCATAAGCGACACAGCATTGTTTCCTCATTACGCGGAAGCCCTGGTAACAGCCGCAGTCAGTGATGCCAAGGAAGTCATAGCAGTAATTTACTGTGGTTGAAATCGGAATGGGGGAAATGAAAGTGCACGAAAAAGATAAATTTTCGCCGGTAGGGACCGAACCCACAACCTTCGCATTTCGTGCGCGATGTACTGCCATTTGTGCTACAGAAACGGCCATCAACCCGCCCACTAACTTGGCCATTTATCGGTACTAGCCTTTTGAGTGTTAGCCGGTGCCACTCAGAGCCATGGCGGCCCGATGTGGAACACCCTTGTTCTCGTTTTTTTTTTCTCTTTTACTTTCCTTTTTTTTGTCCAATAGCGTCACGTAACACGTGAACTTAGGAGAGCAAGCACGTGGCTTGCTTCACGCAATGCGAAGGTTGTGGGTTCGGTCCCCACCGGCGACAAGTTATCTTTTCGTTTCCCCTTTTCTTCATTATTTTTTATAATTTTATTTTGACCACAGCTAATTACCCCAATGTTTTCCTTGGCTTCATTGCCTGCTGGCTTTAAGTTCGTAATTAACAAAAAATTGAGGCTCTGTTTCCGCGTCCTCTAGTTCATTTAATATTTACAGAAGTGATTCTTATTATTTCTTTTATTAGATGCGACACATGGTAGTTTGGCCACGGAAAAATCCAGCTATCCCCAAGGCTTAGTTAAAAGAAAAAGAAAACATGATGAAAACATAAAGCACTGTCAAAATAGCACTACACTAAGGACACGTCCGTGGATGAGCAGAAACCAGACATAGAAAAAAAAGCATTATAAGGCTACAAAAACGACACAAGCATGGACAGATCATGCGAATATAGAGGAAATCACAAATTTACATAAACTACTATTCACAAGGAATTCATCAAGTCACTCTCTACGAGAAAATCGTATAGAACGGGGATAATATGACGCAGATGACTTGTAGCAGGACATGGATGATGCAGATCAGGCGTTACATATCGTCGTGCATCTGCGCATACGGCAACAGGAAAATAAAAATTCAGTCAAGTATATATGATTAGCCAATCACACATGAACGTGTTGTCGCCATGCAGCAACTGCACAGGAATATTACTTCTTTGATCGCACTGACTGCTGCAAATTTTATCCTGCTCGTTTTGCATGAGCTGTGGTTGAAAGTTCTGGAGAGGGAGAACTTCCCTTCTCCAGAGCATTCAAGTTCAAGTCACATGGGCATGATTCGACGGAACCAGACATTACCAACACTCGTGCACTTAGTGACATCCTTTCCTGTCACAAAAGTTGTGCAGCGATACAAAGTGCTGAGGTCTGGGTGGATTGCTTCATGACGTAAAACCTGAGAAGACTCACCGCAAAAGGTATTTGCACATAATCATGCTTAACACTAGCTGATGGAACACATATAAGTAAGTTAGCCATGCAAATAATGTCATGTCTATGTCCTCGAAGCTCAAACTTTCTCAGTAGACTGAAGCTATGTGTATAGCATGTAGCGTCCCTACAGAGATTTCACCTGTGTGTATACTGTACCTGCTGTGTACTACTGACGCATGTTATTAAGGCCACGCACGCTTTTTGGCTCGCACGTCCACAAACATTGCTGCCCATCAGTCAGCGCGTGAGCGCGTTTGTGTTTCACTGTGCCCCGACATGCGTGCGCGTCTGTCTGTTTATTTCCGCGTGTCTGCACAATGTCAGATACGTAGGTAAATTATTAGTCTATGCCATTTCTTTTTTAACCGGTTTCGGCTTTCCTTTGTACACTTCCAATTACTGCGTTTCTGGAAAAAGGTATTCATTACATCGTTTCCACAAGCTGTAACTTCAGACATGTTCTGTTGCATTTGGAGTCGATGCCAGAGTTCGCATTGCCCCTTCGAAAACTTGTCTTTTCACCACTTTCGCATCCAAGCCGCCCATGACTACAGCACATTGAGCTTTGAGTTTTTAATTGTTAATTGCCGTTTTTTCGTAAATTGTCCTACTTTATAATCATACCTGCAAGTTGGTGCATAGATCCGTACAAGATTTAATTTATAGCAAGTTATTTAGCTTTATTACAACTACTGCAGCCCTTTCGATTATACGATATACGCTAGACGTTGAAGCATCAGCTATGGTTTTCTGACCCGCCGTTGTGCTAAATTCTAATTATATTCGTCACCGTCACAATTTCAGATGAGAAATGGTGATATATATATATATATATATATATATATATATATATATATATATATATCCCTCCCCATTTCTCATAGCCTTCGTCAGGCGTTCATCAACCGTCGTGGACTGAGACCCAAGGGTTAATTGCGCGATTCATTAAGAAAGTAACTGATTCCTTTTCTGGTGAGGAACTGCATTTCTGAAGCTCGCTGGCACAACTGCAACTTCCGATTAAACACACTCAGCAGAGCAACGCAATGCTTTACCTCTCCTCAACGCTATCATCAGTACGATTATTATGTGGAATATTGCAAATATAGAAGTAATAGAGGAGGTGTAGCGGCGTGCTCATTGCCCTAAAAGGTCACAGTCCTTCGGCTCTTATTGAGATTAGTAGCCAACTAGAAATACTTGTGATCCGCACCGCATAATCTTCTGCGTCTCTTTTCGGATTGTGATAAAAAATCCTCCTGTCTTTTTTTTTTTTTTCATGGGAATCCTGTCTTTAGGTACAGTAGTTCCAGTTGATATAGTCTCAATTCACTTCCCCTACACCAGCGTAAAAATCCCTATAGTTATTTCTCTCCTTTTGGTGCCCAGACACTGGCCTAATTTCCTGTACGAGTAGCACTCATTACTTTATTAAACTCATCTTTGGTTTTTAACTTACTCAACAGTTTCATCAAACAACACGTCGGGAAAGTAATTTATATCTCATCCTTACATTCGCCATTGATAACATCACCTTTTTATCTTCTACTTCTGGGTTCAGTGTTGAGTAGCCACTTGCTCCTGTGCAATATTCGCCAATGCCGTCTTGTTCGTGTAAGATTATACAGAAGCACCTTCATACTTAGTGCACGCACTAAAGCAAACATTGTTGCTCATTAGCCTGGGTCTAGAAATCTCCTGCAAAAACTATTCTTCCTGCCTTCTCCTCTCGAATAGTTTCTGAAATTCTGGCTGATATAAATAAGGTATGTCACAAGCTATTACTATACAAACTAAGCCTTCTTAATCTTGACTGTAACCTCTTAAAATGGATAGAATGCTTTTTAACCAATCGTTTTCAGTTCGTCAGGGCTAACGACCATAACTCTGCCTTCACTAAAGTATGCTCAAGTGTACCACAAGGTTCTGTACTAGGTCCTCTTTTATTTCCTATCTATATTAACGATCTTCCTTCCGAAATATCCTCAAATATTCACCTTTCTGCCGATGATTGCGCTGTTTTTCGCAAAATAGGTAACTCCGATGACATCACTGCACTGCAGGCCGATCTAAACGTTATTTCTAGCTGGTGTAAAAAGTGGCTAATGAAACTTAATATTAACAAATGCAAAGTAATAAGAATATCTCGAGCGGCTCATGCCTCACATAAGTATTACCTGGATAACATTGCCCTTGAATCCGTTGAAAACTATAAGTACCTTGGAGTTCATATTACCACTAACCTGTCATGAGATGTTCATACTAATTACATAATTAACACTGCCAACCGGACGTTAGGTTCCTTGCGCCGAAATTTTCATTCCGCTCCGCCAACTTTAAAACTACTGCTGTATACGACCCTAATACGCCCAAAATTAGAATATGTATCGGCTGTTTGGGATTTATGCCAAGTTAACCTAATTAATTCTCTTGAACTTGTTCAAAATAATTGGGTTCGTTGCATTCTTTCTATCTATAATAGAACAGCAAGCATAAGCACTATGAAAACTAACCTCAACTTACCGCCATTGGCTTCGCGCCGAAAAATATCCCGGCGAGCTCTGTTTCATAAACTATACTATCACCCTGTGCTACGAAATGATTTAATTACGCTACCAATCTATGTCTCTCATCGCATTGACCATTCCGTCAAAGTAGGGTTTGTATCGTGTCACACCAAATGTTTTTTTTTTCAGTCATTTCTCCCGCGAACATCACGGGAATGTAACCACCTTCCTCCAGACATCGTTACTATTACAGATAACAATACCTTTAAGCTAGCGCTAGCTAATACTGTATAAGTAGCAGCTATTTTGTACTCGCCAAACATTATTACTGTCTAGTTTTCCTAACCTGACTTTATGTTCCTTTCACTTGTACCTTAGGTAACATTGTATAATATGAGCAATGATTATTTCTTCTTTTTTATTGTAACATACTGCAATCTTGTAACCTTTTGAAACTGTTGATACCACTCCCCTCTGCAATGCCCCCTGGCCTTGAGGGTAATACAAATAAATAAATAAATAAATAAATAAATAAATAAATAAATAAATAAATAAATAAATCAGCAATTCCTTTCGCTCGATTCTATTTCTTTCTCAGCATATACCGCTCTCCACCGGCCGATCTTTGTGATAACATAGGCGGGGAGCCACTCGCACCGCAGACGAAATGCCAAAAAAGGATAAGAATTAGAATAGAATAGTTAAATTATTGCCGACCTGGTCACTGTTCAAACACAATTGAGCGGCCATAATTCATGCGCACCAATCACATATACCACTGAGAATAGATTTCTATAAACAGCAGTGCTATAGATCGCCATTATTGAGATAGCAATTATATGGACGCTCCAAGCGCATTTCTGCCTTCGTCGTCGCCGTGAGGTTTCCTATAAAGTCCAAGGACGATGCGCTGTATGTGCGAGTGAAAGTAGGGGAGCCGACGATCAGGGCGGCTCAGTCTTGCCCGTGCGACGCATGCGAAGAGGAAGCGCGCCGCGCCGTCTTCTTTCGCGCTCGAGCCACCCACCATGCGTGCGGTCGCGCGGCCGTTTCCCGAAAGCGTTGGGGGCAGGCAGGTACGTCGGCGGCTGGTAGCTTTGTGCGTTCTGCGTGTCCTCGGCGCTCGCTTTGCGTTGAAGCGATAGATAGCACGAATGTCACTTCGCTCGCTGCTGCTGCCGCCGCGTTCCTCACGCCAGCGTTCTGGCAGCGAGTGTCCGCTGCCATCGAGTGCGATGTGTTCGTGATTCCTGTGCGCGCTGACACCATGCTTATTAATTTAGTTAGCGAGCGAAAGTTTACATATTGATACGGCCAATAAAACTACTATCCTTAAATCGTATGACTGCCTGCTAATTTGCTATTATTATTATTATTACTATTTGTTTTGCACACATATACACATATACACAGGTAACAGGAAAGGGAAAGCGAGGAGCAGGCTGGCAACTGCCACCGGAAGGGGCACAACGCCTGCCTACTCCTCTGAAGGGAGTAGTAACGCAGTTTCGCCTTTCAGGCGAAACTGCGTTATTAATATTATTATTATTGTTATTATTATTATTATTATTATTATTATTATTATTAGTAGTAGTAGTAGTAGTAGTAGTAGTAGTAGTAGTAGTAGTAGTAGTAGTAGTAGTAGTAGCAGTAGTTTTGAAAACATATAAACACTTTTTATTATTATTATTATTATTATTATTATTTGTTTTGAACTCATACAGTTAACAGGAAAGGGAAAGCGAGGAGCAGGCTGGCAACTGCCGCCGGAAGGGGCCCAACGCCTGCCTACTCTTCAGAAGGGAGGGGATAGCAACACAGAAATGGAAGATAGGAAGGAGGGGAGGAAAGAGGAAAGGAAGAGCAACAGGACACATCTAAAGAATGAAGTAGAACACCGTACAGATCACACACAGTAGGGCCGGTCACTGAAGGTCACGCTACTACAGAATGTTGAATACAATAATTTCGACGCTACAAACGTGAACCTAAGTTAGCTAACTCTAGAAAAGTAAGTAGAGCGCGATCAACCTGATCACGTTTAGACGCACAACCACATTCGTCGAGTGTCGTACACCTCAGGCCAAGGAGATGATAGTCTCTCACTAGCGACATGCGCTGCGCACGGAAAGCGGGACACTCAAATATAAGGTTCTGAAGTGTCTCGCAGCAGCCACAAGACGTACACGACGGACTGGCCACACGTCCTTGTCGGTATAGACGTTCAAGCACGTTCACGCAACCAACCCTTAGCTTGAGCAGTTGTGCTCTAGCGCGACGAGGCAAGCCTCGACAGCGAACACGGGGCGGGAACGTTCCATTTGCGACGCGCTGGTCTGGATGCTGCTTGAGTAGGTGGCGACGAATCAGCAGACGAATCAAGCTTGCACAAAATTTCTGGGCGGTCACAGTTGTTATGAGCGCAAGTTGAAACGAGCCGATCAGCCTCTTCATTTCCAGCGATTCCTACGTGGGAAGGTATCCATTGAGCTACGAGAGATACCCCACGTGATGAAATTTGGCTCGTAGAATCAGTAATGCTGCACACTAGTGGGCAATCAGTCTCACTGCGTTGTAACCTGCTAAGGGCAGCACGGGAGTCCGTAACTATGACAATCTTCGATGTAGTTAACTCCTCTTGCACGCATTTCAGTGCAACAATAATCGCTGCTAGCTCAGCAGTTGTTGACGAAGTTGGATGAGGGATTTGAAAGATACGCCGTACTTGAGTCGAAGGGCAGAAAAAAGCTGCAGAGGCGCCTTGACCGTCGCTGGGTACAGACGCATCTGTGAATACTCGAAAATAATCTGGAAACTTTTCGAACATGTGAGACTGAGACAATTGGAATATTGCCGAAACAGGCATATCAGACTTTTTGTTCATGTCAGGGTTTGTGAGTTAAATGGGGAATACGTGTTTCGTGACAGGACAGGGAAAGCGAGGAGCAGGCTGGCAACTGCCACCGCGGACGGGGCGCAGCGCCTGTCTACTCTTCAGAAAGGAGGAGACAGAAATATAGAAATGGAATAAAGGAAGAAGGGAAGGAAACAGGAAAGAAAAAGATTACAAATCTCAAAGAATAAAGCAGAACACACACAGTACAGATCACGCACGGTAGGACCCGCCACTGCAGGTGACGCTACTAAATTAATATAGAAGAAATAGTGCCTCAGGTCTTGACATGTGAAAATAGAAAAAAGCTACAAACGTGAACCTAGGTTAGTTACGTCTAGAAAAGTTAGGAGTGTGCGACGAGCATGATTGTGTCGGGATGCACAACCCCTGGGCTACAAACATTCGTCGGGTGTCGTACACCGCAAGCCAAGGAGACGACAGTCCCTCATTGACGACGTGCGCTGCGCAGTGAAAGCGGGACGCTCCAACACCAGGTGCTGAAGTGTCTCGCAGCAACAGCAAGGCGTACACGATGGACTCGCCACATGTCCCTCTCGATATGAACGTTCGCACACGTTTGCACAGCCAACCCTTAGCTTGAGTAGTTGTGCTCTAGCACGACGAGGCAAGCCTCGACCGCAAACACGGGGCGGGATCAAAAAGAAACGGCTCTCTTTAGGGCTGCTAAACGCTCAGACACTTTTCTGCCTTTGGCGAAATACGCGGTCACGGAAAGGATATGCTGCCGCAATTTTCGTATTTCCAGGCACACGTTCTATTCTTGTGACCTGTCGTTATTGATTAAAAATAAATCGGGAAAGTATTGAACAGCCTCTTCTATCAACACCGCCGTGGATATTTCGTTGCTGGATGATTATAGGTCCCGAGCTACACCAGCCAAATGCACATTTCCGTTTAAAAATGAAAGTGTATACTGCTGTATTTTTTTACAGGGGGGGGGGGGCGCAATAGTTCCAGTTCCATTAACTCCAGCATTTCATAAATGAAACTGAATTATAGATACAGGAATCACATTGTTATACCCGCCGCCGCTAAGTCATAATTGATAAATTCTTCAAGTATAGACCCGCACAGGAATTGACGATATGAGCACAAAATACGTAAGCCCATCGTTACTGTTTCAGAATGACACTTGGCGACATATTTTAGCATTCTTTATTAACAGGCGAAATACCGCATGAATGCAAAATTAGCAACGCAATAGCCTTATTGAAATCGGCCAACAAGAAAAGTGCTCGCGATTACCACGCGATGTCGTTAACGAGTGTTTCACGCATACCTTGAGCACGTGATTGCGCCTTACATTGCCCAGCACTCGGACGCCAACGACTTTTTCTATCGCAGCCTACATGGCTGAAGATAAACACATCCGCAAAATGTACGTAGCACAGGAAAACGCAGACAGACAGAAGAAACGGGACGACAGACGAGCGCTATCGACAGAACAGCGCTAATCTGTTGTGTGTCTGCATATTTATTGACTTTTCAATATATTTTTATTGTGTTGTGCGTTGTCTACTAATAGAAACACTACAGCACTACACTCGGTAAAGAATTTCTTTTCATTCTGTAGGCAGTTCACGTTCGCCAAATAATTTTCTTTTCCTCAAGATGATGTCACATCCAGTGTTCTTGTCCTTTCTTTCTTTTTAATAAATGTCATCCCTCCTCCTCCTCCTCCTCCTCCCCCTCCTCCTCCTCCTCCTCCTCCTCCAAGGTATTGTTGTTGGTCCTTTATTATTATGTTTAGTGTACAATAATAACACGCCATTATGAATCTCTTCTATTATTCGTCTTTTCGTTGATGGTTGCACAAGTTATAGGGAAATTCGTTCAACAGAATTTCACCTTATTTTTCAATAATGTTTTCAAATGATGCTTATTACTGATAAATATAAATAATGATATTCACCTTAAAGAATATTCTCGATTTCAACCGCTCCCTTGATGACAGCAGCGTAGATCTCGTGTCATGTCCTACAAGCACCTCTGCGTGCATCAGCCGCCCAGCTTTTCCTGCAAGAACCACATGGATAAAAGTCCAGCTGACTTAAGCATCACGCGCACTCGGCTACTTAAATCAGAACATTCACGATGTACACCCGTGAGCAAAAGTATACGGACCAAGGGGTCGCTGAAAAAAAGAGAATTTCGTCGTAATTAACACGCATAAGCGGAAACTGACGAGTGCACGAGAAAATTCGTCAAAGCAGGTCGCAGACGTTAGAGTCAACACACGAAAAAACGTATTGGCTATTGACGTCACACATGAGACTGCGCTGAGAAATTTGACTAAAGTTACAGAAATAGGTGGCGTTAATGATGATGAAGCAACATTTGCTGTGCCCGAAATAAATCGGTGGTGCACGCAGGCACCAGACGGGGTGGTTCCCTAGTTACGGGACCCATATGTTTCCAGCAGCTCCTGGCCCCTGTCCGTCAGTGCGAGCTGAATCGGTAGGGCGGGGCTGGATAACAAGGTCTCCCATCGCTCAAGGGGTTGGGGATTGGGGGTGTTGGTGGGAAGGGGAGGAGGGGGGGTCTTGAGTTTTGTGCACTCTGCCAAGACGTGCGGCAGGGTGCCCCTTTCCCTTCTGCAAAAAGGACAGAGCATATCGTATTCCGCAGGGTACATGCGGTTCATGAGTACGGGGTGCGCAAGCGATCCCGCCTGCGCTCGACGCAGGATCGTCTGTTGTTGCCTGGTGAGTTTGGGGTGCGGTTCTGGCAGTCTGCACCTTTCCTCTCGGTACATCCGGGTAATGTCCCGAAAGCTGGTAACCGGGTGCGGTAGCTCTTCCGGCTCGTGCTCGGCCCGGATCGACATTTCTCGGGCATGGTAGTCGGCGATGGTGTTGCCTGCTACCTGCGAGTGAGCCGGGACCCACACGAGCTCTATGGCTCTTCCCGGAGGCTTGTGCTTGGCTAGAATGGCTCGGGCCGCGGAGGAGATTACCCCCCTGCGGAAGCTTCTGTAGGCTGTCTTTGAGTCGGTGACCACGGTGTCCACGCTCGGCTGTGTGAGTGCGAGGGCCACGGCCGCTTCTTCGGCAACTGCGGGGTCTGTTGTCTTCAGGGACGCGCTGACGATCAGCCTGTCTTTTGATGTAACCACCACCGCGGCACGGTCACTGTGTTTTCGGAGCGAGGCGTCCGCGTAGAGGACCCTGGGATTCTCTTCCAGTTTCCGGGCTAGTGCTTTAGCTCGCGCGGTGCGCCTCTCGTCGTCCTTGCCCGGCGTCATGTTCCGGGGAAGGGGTTTTGTCTGGATGATCGTTTTCCAGTCTTCCGGAAGGGCCATCTTGATGGGTACTGGCTCGATCTGCCATCCTATTTTGCGTAGGAGGGCTCGTCCGTGTACCGTGTGACTGAGCCGGATTCTCTGATTAGAGAGGTGGGCTTCGATGAGCTCCTCCACAGTGTTGTGGGCGCCCATGTCTAGCAGTTTTTGAGTGGACGAGTAAATAGGCATGCCTAGTGCTTGTTTCGTTGCCTTACGAAGCATCGTGTTTTGGGTGTCCCTATTCGCCTTCGTCAGCTGGAGATACGGCGCGGCGTAGGTAACCCGCGACACGACGAACGCGCGTACCAGGCGCATGGCATCGTCCTCTTTAAGTCCTCGGTTTCTCTTAGATACCCTCCGAATCATACCAAGTATCTGTTCGGTTGAAGTCTTGATTTTTGTGATGGCTGCCTGTGCCTTCCCGTCGCTCTGTAGTAATAGGCCGAGAATCCTAATCTGCTGTGTTGGCTTGATCGTAGTTCCAGCGATGGTGATAGTCACGTTCGGCGGCAGCTCCTTCTTGGATTTTCCCGGTTGGATCATGAGCAGCTCTGATTTCTGGGGAGCGCAGCTCAGTCCGCACGACTTTGCGTACTCGTGCACGGTCGTTGCCGCCCGCTGCAAGACTTCCTCCATCCAGGCATCGGATCCGGCTCGGGCCGTCCACACCGTAATATCGTCGGCGTAGAACGCGTGGTCCACGCCTTCAATTTGCTTGAGTAGATCGGGCAGGGGCAGCAGGGCCAGATTGAAGAGCAGGGGCGACAAGACCGATCCCTGAGGGGTGCCCCTATCGCCGAGTTCGACAGGGTCCGACTTCTCTTCCCCTATCCTGATGGTCGCCGTTCGGTTCGACAGAAAATCTTTTATGTAGCCAAATGTCTTTCGGCCACACCGGGTTTTGTTTAGATTCTGCAACACGCTCGCGTGGGACACGTTGTCAAATGCTCCCTTCAGGTCGAGAGCGAGTATCCCGCGCGGCGCGTGCCTCGTTGCCGGCTTGACGACCAGTTCGTGGAGTTGGATCATCACGTCTTGGGTGCTGAGATGTTGCCTGAAGCCGTACATCGTCTCTGGCATCTGATCCGTCTCTCCACGACCAGTTCGTGGAGTTGGATCATCACGTCTTGGGTGCTGAGATGTTGCCTGAAGCCGTACATCGTCTCTGGCATCTGGTGGCGTTAAGCTCCGCTCGTACATCCCACTGAACAGTGGTTCCACTTCTGGTGTCATCTACGAAGTGGACGTCTCATTCATTCTCCAGCGCTGACTTGTCGATTCTGATGAAGCCTGCCGTTGATGGCGTGCCCATAACCCATGTGTATCGCCTCGGCACATCCCGCTGTGTGAAAATAATTTTCAAGGGTGAGACTCTCCGCTCGCACGTCAAGATGGCCCACTTTAGGCACCTTGTGCGACCATTCATCCCAATGCCACTGCAATGCCGCAATTGTATGAGTCTGGGACACGTGAGCGCCGTGTGCGAGAACACGAGAATTTGCTCACGCTGCAGTGAGCCCCGCGCTGCAGACTCTTGTGCAGCCATGGTTCTCGAATGCACCAATTGCCTTGGGCCCCATGACGCTTCCTCAAAGGACTGCCCCAAAATTAAAAAAAAAAAGGCAATCTTGAATCAGATGGCAAGAGGCCATTCGTCTCGTCGGGAAGCTGTTGCAGCCGTTAGAAAGCGACGCACCCGACGCCGTCGGACTTCAAAGAACGCTGATGCCTCTGTGAGAAGTAACACCTCCTCCTCTGCACCCTGGGCCAGGCGCAATTCAATCTAAATCTGACAAGGTCATGGCGGAGAAGAATAGAACTTGGTCCGCACTACTAAAACAACAGGCAAAGGCAGAACAATAGCGGAAGTCACAAGCGAAGCCGCAGCCGATGCCACAGCCGATGCCACATTCGTAGCCGGAGCCACATCAAGTGATACAGCTGCGCACCGCATTAAAGTGCACAGCGCGGGTTCCTGAGGTATTGCCCTAAGAAGACCGGCAAGTGGTTATGGTACTCAGGTTTCTCATGAGTACTTTTCGAATGCTCCTAAATAACCTGCACACTCCGTCAGCGCGAAGTGCAATGCAAGTGCTGGATGCTCTCAATTCAGTACTTGTAAGTCTTGAGTAAGCATCATGACTCACCCGCATCGTTTTATTCGCACTGAAGTCAAATAGGCTGGGGTTTAGCTTAACAATATACTGCCACGCACTGAAACGTGCTGCTGACGTCCACTGGCTCCTTGGTCTTCACTGGTGACTTCAACGTGATCACCAGCTATGGGGAAGCACCGGGGTTAGCTTCAGACAGAAGAATGACGGCAGCCTAACGTATCGGCGGAGCACTTGCTTGGACTTGACTTATTTCCAGGCGCTTTGCTGCGTGCACGCACAGTGTTCCCTCTATCCGTTCTCCTCTTTCTGTTCCCCCTCTTCCCTTCCCCCAGTGTAGGGTAGAAAACCGGACGCTCGTCTGGTTGACCTCCCTGCGTTTCCTTTCTTTGCTATCTCTCTCTGTCTCTCCTACTTTTTTTGCAGTACTTACACTTTGCAGTACTCGCACTTTTTTGCCGCACTGCCGTTTGTCTCCAACATCCAAATGTTTTTCCGGCTCTCTTGTCTCCAAGGTTGCACACTGCGAGGCAACCACGTTGTAAACGGGGAATCCGCTGTTGACGTCATTTCCCTGGGAGTCCTTGACAATGAGTCTGTCATCAATTAGTGGCTTCTTCGTGACGGTAAATTTGTCAGGATCGGGAGACTGACCTTCCCGGTAGTCGGAGGGCAACGTTGTTGTCTTGAAGTGAGCTGTCATTTCTGGGCGTTTCAAAAGCAGATCTGGAACATGACTGCTTGTCCGTAAGACCCAGGTGACGCTGATTGAATTGCCTTGAGTGAACTATCAGGCATGATCAGCATCTGTGACAGCTGCGTGTCTGCCGGTGAAGCATACTTTGTTCCGAGGGATCGCCAAACACAACACCAGCTACCCGCAAGAAGGCTGGCTTGACATTGATGCCGACAGTGGGTGGGAACTGCGTTTTTGTATCTACTACTCAATGAAATAAATATGGAATCCGCTTGTAATTGCACTTTGTTTACCGTACCTCAGCTAATTCTCCAAATTGGCAGCTTGTGCAGCTCCAGTGTTCGAATTGAATATATATATATATATATATATATATATATATATATATATATATATATATATATATATATATATGCAATAAAAAAACCATCGACGCTTCTGTTGCACGCGTTCCTACGGCACTGGCAGCCTGCCGGATGGATTGCTGCCGTTGTCTTCAAAGAGTGCCTGGCTCTCTTCCTCCTCCCCCTCCTCTTTCTTTTTGACTTTTGCTGAGCAGGGCCTATATTTAATTCTATAGCGACCGTCATCACATTAGCCACCGTTTTAATCTGGTTGAGTACAGTGTTATTCATCTTAAAATTTCATTGATTCGCGGGGCTTAACGTCCTAAAGCAACACACCAGCTATGAGAGACGCCGTGCTGAGATGCCCCTGATTGACTTTTGCAGTGGGGCTCTTTAACGTGCACTCAAAGAACCAAAAGGACAGTTTTGATAATAATAGACTGAATATGTTGTTTCCGAAACACCTGCATGCTCTAATCAGGTGCGGCATGTCGATGTTAACATTTTCTTTTCTACAATATCATACTGCAGCAAGTTTTTCGTTTAGCGTGGATGTTATTCATCTTAGTGGAACCACAGGAAGCGCAGCCTGACAGGTTTAAATTTTGGATCAGCACCACCGCATCAGGTAAGATGTGGTAGTGGGAGTTCGCAGTTGCCACCCTTCGGTCCCGCATTTCGCGTAGGAGTATACAAAGCCACCACGTAGACAAACTGATACCTAATATTTTTGTGCACAGAACGCCTGACATTTCGCTAGGCTACATGGAGTTGGCAATTGTCATCATTGATTATCCAGGGTTTTCGCTCACAATGGTCGGCATAACTGAATAAACCAACCGTCCGGACGACATCTGCCCGCTAGAAGTGCTTCTGACTTTTTTCCACAGATTACATGCCACTGTTCGTGATTACATGCCACAGGTCATGAGATCTATTCTGACCTTGAAAAGAGAGAACCTGGTCACATTCAGGAATGTGGTGATCTCTAAGTCAATGTGGCCGGCGACTATGAAAACAAGGGATTCATACGTTTTCGTATCCTGCGTCATAAGAGAAACCGCGTGGAATAAGTGCCAGGTGACAGAGGGGTTGATGTGGATAAAATTTAGTAGATTTACATATGCTATAGACTTTGTTCTAACGCTCGCCGTAGCTGGCCGAACACACAGCAAAGCAAACAGCGGCCAGTTTAAGTCTTGTTACGATTCCGATGAGGCCTGCAAAGAAGAGAGTTTCGCAAAGACGGGAACCCATTCAATAACTACGTAGGCTTCTTTGCTGCCGAAACTGGATGGAGAGCTGGGCAGTCTGCGTGGAAGCTACAGCCACATTGTGTGTGCGTGCGTGCGTGTGCGTGCGTGTGCGTGTGCGTGTGCGTGCGTGTGTGCGTGCGTGCGTGTGTGCGTGCGTGTGTGTGTGTGCGTGTGTGCGTGTGCGTGTGCGTGTGTTTTCAGGCTTGCACACGTATAATTAAGATATAGCAGAAACATTTTCTTGGCTTAGTTTTCTGTTCAATTGTTTTTTTCGTTTCTGTTTAATTGCCAGAGGCCGTCGAGTCGCAGACACACGTTCCAAATGGGTCCCAGTACACGGGCTCAAGGTTGCCTCAATGTCGTCAAAGTAGACTGGCTTCAGTGTTGGCCAGGATTCTAATAGACCCGTAATGAGAGCGTTAACTTCTATGGCGATCTGAAGCTGTCTTCGAAAATACTTCGTGCACTCGGTACAAAAGATCGGGGAGATTATGAGGCAAGTTAGAGACTTTAAAACGTGCCTAATACAACCTTTAGGTTGGTTGATTAAAAAAATTACAAACAAGTACACAACGCATGAAATATAGTGCAGAGATGAATGAAAAATGGGGGGGGGGGTGCATGAAATAACCGAGTACCACGTGCGATTGAGGCTTTCTGCAGCAGCGAATCGCGCTGCACACTGACGCCACCAGGACCCACCAAACAAGAGCCGCGCAGTGTTGTAATTACTCCCTCGACACCATGTGCATTATGACCACAGAGCGTCCTTATGGTGCGCTTGATATTCAGACTATCTGTTTTGTTTTGCTGTGCTTGTGTTTACCGAGCGGCCGCTCGGCTGGCATTTTTACTGCTGGTTGGGCGCAACATCTGTCACCGTTTTGTCGCCGCTGGCTGACGCTCTGTAATTACACCAAGTCAGCGAATACAGTAATCGACTTTGACGAACAGAGGGCGTCGCAGACACGGGGCAGTGCATGTTTGCGCCCCGTAACGCCTTGACGCGCTCGAGCGAAACTCTAAACTGACGTTGCGACACGACGATGGCAAGTGTTGTGCGGCGAAGAACATAGAAAGGGGAAAAGGCAGAAGAAGACAGAAACATGGACTTCAAAAGAAAAGAAATGTAAAATGCGCCAAAAAGGAAAAGCAACCGTTCCCTCCTGCTTTCGACAGTGCCGCTAAAATGCGCGCGAGCTCCGAAAATGCAGAAGCAGGAGAAAAGAATAGTAAGAAGAAAAAAAGAACGGGGGGGGGCACTGGGGGGCGGGGGGGAGGATATCGGGGAGCACCCCACAGTGGGTGGCGTCAGGGCCGACAAAATTTTCTAAGGAGAACAGCCCTCGTTGCTTGAGTGATTTTAATGAGCCGCTGACAAAGAGGATTAAAAGTGTTAATTTGTAAGACGTCATCTCAGGTTTTAAGTATTTTCTCCGCTAAATTTTCAGGGGAGTGCGCCATACGGCGGAAGCGATACAGACCCAAAAGAAGCCGGTGGCCTCGAGCATGAAGGGAGCGCACTCGTTGTTTCGCGACAAGCTTGCGGGTTACTTACTCCCACGACAGCTTTCTCTTGCTTTTCGTTCTTTTTGTATTCCCCGTTAGTGGACGTCTATGTGTCTGTCTTGGTCCGGCACCTTGGGGAGGTCCGTTTTCACAGATTATGTCGGTTAGCAGTCGCTCGAAACTTTGGCTGTTCTGAAGGAGATAACGGCGCCGGCTCGCCTGGGGCCGTCACGACGCCGTCAGTTCCGCACCGGTGACAGACCTTTTAAATGAAGCGCAAGAAAATAAGAGGCCGTTATATTTAGCGCGCTCCGGCGGGACCCGTATGAAGGTTGTTTCGTTAGCTCGCCAGAAAGCGTGAACGAGCCATTCGCGCCTGCTCGGATGTCGCGCGGGGTGGGGGGGTTGGAGGGGACGACGTCTCCCCCGGCTTCGTGCTCCCTCTCCTCAACACGGGTCAGGAGGTCCGGTCGCTAAACTTGTCGGGTTCTAATGTTCGCCTACACACACACACACACACACACACACACACACACACATATATATATATATATATATATATATATATATATATATATATATATATATATATATATATATATATATATATATATATATATATATATATATATATATATATATATCGTAACGTCGTCACAATTCATTTGGTGTAAACTTAATGCTAGTCTTGTAAGGTTGTGGGTTCGGCTCCCACTGGTGGCAAATTGTTTTTTCGTCCACTTTGATTTGCCTTCAGCTTAAGATTCCTAAAGTTCAACTGAAACTACAATTAATTACCCAATGTTTTCCTTGACTTCATTAACTGTTCGTTTCATGTGGTCGTGATTAACAAAAAAATTCGGGCCTATCGGTTTTCCTTCTTCTCGTTGATTGTCTGCGGAGAGACAGACATTGATGATCAGAACCTTTCTTCCTTTTTCTTTTTCACCTAATTTAGCCTCTCGTAGTTGGTGTTACTGCTTTTGTTATTGCGCAGCCGAAGTGATTGCATATGTGGTCAGTGAAGGTCATTTATGCGCTTTTCAACTTCGGGCATGGTCTTGTCCTTTCGGGTCTCCGCAACTAAAATAATGGAGGGCCAGCTGGAGGAAAAGCCTCAAGTGCTACTCAATACTGCGGTAGATGGTCCAACGAAATTGAGGACAATGAATATGATAACACATAGCGACAACGGCGGCAAGATGATGTTGGCAAGACGACTCCTACGGTCAGAACCCGCTGTCTAATCATCGGTCTGTCAAAAGCAAAGAAAGTACATTAACGTCCTAGCTTCGGAAGGAACCCCGAAAAGAAACACCCACGACTCACTGAGTCTTCTGCTTCGAAGCAGGTAGGCTAGCGGACGCCAGCACGTACACTTTTACTCAAAATAGTCAGAATGAGATCACAAGAAGAAAGAAGGCTCTCAAACAGCACGTGGAACGGGGTGGCAGCTTGGGTAACTATAAGCGCATGATAGAAGCATCCGAGGTCGGAGAACTCGGGCACAATGTCGCAGAGCATGGCCTAATACTCCTGACTTCTCGAAGGGACCACGCAGAATCCATGGCGAAGTGAGAGAGGAACGGACTTCAGACCTTCACTGCACGATATATATATATATATATATATATATATATATATATATATATATATATATATATATATATATATATATATATATATATATATATATATATATATATATATATATATATATATATATATAATGCTCATATCATAAAAAGTCAAACAAACAATGACGCCAAGAAAATCATGGGGCAATTATCTGTAGTCCTTAATTGAATTAAAGAAATGATAAATAAATGGAAAAGAAAGTGAATGAAAAATGAACTGCATGGTAAAAGCCGCGGAAGAATCCTATACTGACCTGTACAGTACCCAGAGCGGCCACGCTACCTTCACTCAAAGTAGTATTGGACAGGATACCAGGCTGCACAGCCTCCTTAATAACAAGCGATGAAGTTAGAAGGGCCTTGCAAGACATGACCCGGGGAAAAGCGGCAGGAGAAGATGGAATAAGAGTTGATTTAATCAGAGAAGAAGGAGATATCCTGCTTGAAAAGCTTGCGGCCCTTTACACGCAATACCTCACGACTTCAAGTGTAGCAGAGAAATGGAAAAATGCAGACATTATACTAATCCACAAAAAGTGAGACGTTAAAGAACTGAAAAATTATACGCCCATTAGCTTGCTTTCAGTATTGTATCAAATATTCACCAAGGTAGTTTCCAATAGAATAAGGGCAACACTTTACTTCAGACAACCAGGAGAACAGACTGGCTCCAGGAAGGGATACTCTACAATGGACCACATCAATCTCATTAATCAGGTAATCGAAAAATATGGAGAGTACAATCAACCTCTCTGTAGGGCTTCCATAGATTAGGAGAAGGCATTTGATTCAGTAGAGATACCGGCAGTCATAGAGGCATTACGTAAGCAAGGAGTACAGGAGGCATACGTGAATATCTTGGAAAATATCTACAAAAATTCCTCAGCTACCTTGGTTCTCCACAAGAAAAATAGGAAAGTACCTATAAAGAAAGGGGTCAGACAAGGAGACACAATTTCTCCAATGCTATTCAGTGCGTGCTTGGAAGAAATATTCAAGCTATTAAACTGGGAAGGCTTTGGAGTAAGGATAAAGGGTGAATATCTCAGCAAACTTTGATTTGCAGGTGACATTGTCCTGTTCAGTATCATGGGACGAATTACAACAAATAATTGAGGAGCTTAACAGAGAAAGTATAAAAGCGACGTTTAAGATTAACATGCAGAAGACAAACGTAATGTTCAATAGCCAAGCAAGGGAACAAGAGTTCAGGATCACCAGTCAGCCTCTAAAGTCTGTAAAGGAGTGCGCTTACCTAGGTCAATTACTCACAGGGGACCCTGATCATGAGAATGAAATTTCCAGAAGAATAAAAATGGATTGGAGTGCATACGGCAGGCATTGTCAGATCCTGACTGGGAGCTTACCATTATCAATTAAAAGAAAGGTGTACAATCAGTGCAGTCTACCGGTGCTAACATATAGGGCAGAAACTTGAGGTTCACCGAGGCGCTCGAGAACAAGTTAAGGACCGCGCCCATAGGATAGCCCATATTCCAATTCACATTAAGAGAAAATGGAGCTTAGCAGGCCATGTAATGCGCAGGATGGCTAACCGGTAGACCCTTAGAGCTGCAGAATGGGTGCCAAGAGAACGGAAGTGCGGTGGAGGACGGCAGAAAGCTAGGTGGGGTGATGGATGGATGGACGAATAACTTTATTGAGGTCCCTCTGTTGCCGAAATGAAATTAGGTAATTCGCAGGCGCTAGTTGGAATCAGTTGGCGGAGGGCAGGGCTGATTGGAGTTCGCAAAGAGAGGCCTTCGTCCTGCAGTGGACATAAAAATAGGCTGACGATGAAGAAACAACTCGCCACAGGTGGGATACGAACCCACGTCTTCGCATTGCACATGCAGTGCTCTTACCAAATGAGCTAGACGACGCCGTTTTTCCATCTACTTTCTGGGGTATTTACGTTTTATCTACTAAACTAGCCGTGGGAGTGTTAGCCAGCGCCACCACTCACGGCCCTGGCGGCGGATGTGGAACATCCCTTCCGCCGAAGTGACGTGTACATGAACTATTTGGGCGAAGGCAATTGATCACTAAACCCACGCAAGCTACCCGAAGGCATCAAAGTGTCCAGATTCGAGACCCTCGAGAGTGTTAGCGCTGGCTAACACTCCCAAGATTACTTCTCGCAGATAAAACATAAATACCCCAGAAAGTGTATGACGAAACGGCTTCGCGTTAGCTCAATTGGTAAGCGTAGCGAAGGCGGAATGCGAAGACGTGGGTTCGTATCCCACCTGCGACCAGTTGTTTTTCCTTCACTTTCATTTCCATTTACTGATCATTTCTTTAATTCAATTCAGATCTATGGATAATTGCACAATGTTGTCATTGGTGTCATTGTTTGTTGACTTCGTATAATTTCACTAATAAATATCGAGTCGCTCACTTTCCCTTATTCTCATATATATATATATATATATATATATATATATATATATATATATATATATACCTGCGCTGCAGCACCGCTAAATCTACCAATTTCTGTCGAACCGAATTCACATACCTTATCGGTCACTCATTCATTGGCCACACTCTGCCGTGATCCTGCAGTTTTTCATCAGAATGAATTTGCCTAACACTAGACTATAATCTGTTCCAGATCATTAACTAACCTACCCGTGGCTCTAACGTCTCAGATCTTATACTAACGAACGCCCCGGAGACTATGGAACAAGTAACATTCTCAGATGGTTTCAGTGACTACTGGTTACTTCATGTGTCCATCAGTATCCCATTAGAATTTACAGATGTCTCAAGAAAGACAGTTCGTGACTACAAGGGCAATTATGAAGTAATGAACTAAGAGGTAGAATCATTCTTTAACCATCCATTTCTACCCTCCTTCCACACCAGGCCTAGTCATGATAACAGGGTCACGTTCAGAGATAAATTATGCGTTTTAGTTGACCAACACATTCCTCTAACCACAATAACTGACGATAAAAACAAACGGTGGTTCACTAAGTCCCTACACATAAATAAACAAAAAGAAACGTTCGTACAGAACCGCAAAACGAACTGGCCCCACGTCAGCTTGGGAAAGGTATCTTAACTGTTTAAGTGCATACTGCTTCGCTCTCAGTTTAGCCAAGATACTTTTGCCATGAACTTCCTTCACTATTCAAATCTAATCCCAGAAAATTCTGGCAAATTTGATCTCCTGAACGCCACACTAATGACATTCCGTTACACAATGAAAACACACCCCTATTCCTAATAGTGAGTGCGCAAAAGTTTTCAATAAATTCTTTTCATTCGTATTCACCAAAGAAAGTACCTATAATTTGCCCGCTGTAGTAAACCTAGATTACCGGTACATGAAACCTATTGGCATTACTATTGATGGTATTGCTCCACTTTTCAATAACTTGAAAGTTTCGTCTTCAGCAGGTATATTGACAATGATAATTCTAAAATGCTGAAGAATACAGTCTCAATATCTAGCAGGTATTTATACAATATTTCCGTCAATGTTTAATGACTAGGTCAGATTCCCCAAGATTGGAAAACCACTATAGTCACATCCATCTTCAAAGACGATAACAAAAACTTGCCTGAAAACTACTGACCGACATTGATGACGTGCGTATGTTGTAAAATGATGGAGCATATTGTTGCATCTTATGTTTACCATACCCTAAAAACGAACAACTTTTTTCATAATCAGTATAGTTTCAGGAGAGCTTTCTCGTGCGAAACGCAACTGCTAGAATTTACGACAGATTTACATTCTAACATATACTTGAATCTTCAAGTTGGCTGTGCCTTGGTGCATATTTTTGAAGCGTTCGACCGCATTGCCCATTGTCGCCCGTTTCTGAAACTATCATTATTAAAGCTTGATTCACTAACTTTATCCTGGCTTCGAAATCTTGCTTCAAACGGGCAGCAGTTTGCTTTCGCTAACAAATTCTATTCGCTCCTTTTCCATGTTTCTTACGGTGTACGACAAGGAAGCATTCTTAGTCCCTTACTCTTTCTAATCTACATTAATTACCTACCAAATAACTCGTCATCATGTATACACATATTCGCTGACGACTCTATTTTATATCGTCCTATTAACAGCTACGATGACCACCAGATCCTTCCAAACGATCTTAACCAAATTACTAACTGGTGTGACACATGGCTAATGAGTCTAAACTCATCAAAACGTAAAGTGATGTCCCTCTGCCGAAAGCGCTCTAACTCAGACTATTCATACTGGATCAAAAATGTCCCATTATCTCGGGTCTCATTATTTAAATATCTAGGCGTAACTCTTTTAATAAACCTCTCTTGGACTTCTCACATTACCACCGTCTGTGTCAATGCTTCTCGATCACTGGGTTACCTGCGCCGCAAGATTCGAAACGCACATAAACTTATCAGTAAACTGTCATTTCAAATATTCATTAGCCCACGGCTTGAATTCGCCGCTCCGGTCTGGTCTCCCCACCAAAATTACTTAATTCACATACTGGAATCAATTCAAAATAGGGCTGCACGTTTAATTTCCCAGAATTATGTCTTTCATTCTAGCGTAACTCAAATAGAACTTCATCTTGCAGTTCAGCTGCTGAGTAACCATCGCGACGTAGCCCTCTTGTCATTATTTCATAAGTACACCCAACACACTAATAAACGCTCCCTACGCCTAGAAACTTCATCGCACATGTCACACAGATTGCCTAATCCCCTGAGCTCTACGCGCATCTATGTAAAACTGAAGTATTCAGCTAGCTTGCAATTCCACGTGCCATAACGAAAAACATAACATAACAAAACAAAACATAACAAAACTGACCGAGAAAAATTAAGTCACTCACTCAACTTGATTATCCCTTGTTAACCCATGCTCTCATGCTCACTGTTTGGTTTTGTTTTGCTACTTTTGCTTTGCACTGTAGTACAGTTGTTTACAAACGTATTGAGTTGTTTTTACACCGAAAGTGTATACCTGTACAGTATACGGTACAGTATACAGTAAACTGTATACCCCCAATGCATTTGTCGTGTCCGTGGGCAAAAACTAAACCAATTACAGCCGGAGGCGCGCGCCGTGTGCGCCAGTGAGTTCTTTGCAGATCCACCAGATGGCGCTCACCTCCGCGCATCCGCGGCAGCGGCGCCGCTGGACATGCAGGGGAAAGAAAAAAAGAGAACCAGAAAGCTCACCTTCGCGCATTGCGTTCGCGGCAAGTGCTTCCTGTAAAGCTTACGGTTGCATGAGCTGCAGTTGCCGGGAAGCGGCAACTATATCATACGAAGCAGGGGGTGACGTCATTACACTTTCATACACCCGCCGTGGTTGCTCAGTGGCTATGGTGTTGGGCTGCTGAGCACGAGGTCGCGGGATCGAATCCCGGCCACGGCGGCCGCATTTCGATGGGGGCGAAATGCGAAAACACCCGTGTGCTTAGATTTAGGTGCACGTTAAAGAACCCCAGGTGGTCAAAATTTCCGGAGTCCTCCAATACGGCGTGCCTCATAATCAGAAAGTGGTTTTGGCACGTAAAACCCCAAATATTATTATTATTATTACACTTTCATACGTAAAAAACGAACCCTCCTAGCAATTGATCTCATTTGTGTTTTGGTAGCTCTACGGAAAGGCCACGCATAGTTACTACTTACGAAGAGCAGCGTGAACACGATGAGCGGTGACGGGAACAGCAACATCAATATGAACAACGGCGTCGTGCTCAGGCAAGGCAGGATGCAGTGGTTCCTGCCCAAAGTAAGCCACCCAGTTAGGACGCCTGAAGAGCGCCGCGAATACGATGAGCAATGATAGGAACAACAGCGTCAATATGCACAACGGCATCTTGCTCAGGCTCGGCAGGACCTAGTTCAAGGCTACGGCACATTATCAAGTGATACCATAGCTTCGCTGGCCAACCATCTTGACAGCGTAGATTGGAGCCCATCTTTTTTTTTTGCCTTATGTTAGCCGTTGATACATGCCTGGCGTCGTGGTCCAGGCACAAAAAGCTGAGCCAATTTCCAGAAAATTTTCCAACACAAGGCGTATTGCATGGCGGGCGTTCCTCACTGGCGCTCGACGTGCGTATCAAGTTTCAAACCGTATCACACTGTTATGGATTACAAACAGTTGGCCCGTCTGGGGCAATTTTTGGCAGCCAATAGATCGAGGAATGCTGTGCTCAGCCCGTTATTCTTTTTCCTCGGTTGTTTAAATGCGCAAAGTACTCTCGGTCATACATTCTCGCCATGCCCTCAAGCACAGGAAACCCCTATCAAACTCTTTCAACGCTGTATCACATCACACCAGCTGCAATTTCTTGAATACTAGCTCACTCTGCCACAAGTACGTCAAGCACACGCTGGGGGAGGGTTCGTTGGAACACGTAATATCATAATTGGAACATATACAGGGTGTCCCAGCTAACTTTAGGCAGGGTTTAAAAATAGGCGAATGGCACGTAGCTGGACAGATGTTTGCCGTCGCTTGGACATATTTTATTATATTCCATTCCGCCTAATTAGATAATTAATCTTATTAAACAATCAATTTCTCGAATAATATAATTACATGAAAAATGTCATTGAGAAAATTGTAGAGCCACATGAAAACTTCTGATGAAGCTTTCTGTGTAGCTCAATACGAGTGACATAAAAGTTTTTCCGAGCGTGAAAGAAGCCCGCAAATGCGCGCAAAGTTGCCGCGCGACTGGCCGCTCGAGGCACTTTGCATGTATACGCGGGCTGCTTTCCTGCTCGGAAAAACACACTTATGCAAAACGTATTGAGAAACTGAAAGCTGTTTCGGGAGTGTTTCATGTCGCTCTACAATTTTCTCCTTGACACTTTTCATCTAATTATAAGATTTGAGAAATTGATTAACTAATTAAGACTAATCATCCAATGAGGCGAAATGAAAAAAAAAGTTTATGTATCTCCAAGCGGCGGCAAACAACATTACCTTGGTTCTGTCCAGCTACGTGGCATTCACATATTTTTAAACTATGTCTAAAGTTAGCTGGGACACCCTGTATAGATAGAACAAGCCAGCCTCCATCCCCCAGCACAAGTCCCTTCCTCACTCCCTAAATACATTTCATCTTCTCGTTGTGTTTCCTTTACCCTTTCTAATTTATGTTGTTTTTTATGTTGTGTCTTTTCTTAATTATTTATTTCTTTTTGTGATGGGTACTAGCGTCAGTGAGGGTCACCGCTTTATTGCTTCACCGTTACCGTACAGCGATTAATAGATATATGTGCAGGAAAGGCAGGGAGGTTAACCAGAGACGAGTTTCCGGTTTTTTTACCTTGCACTGGGGCGAGGTAAGTAAGGCTTGGAAAGAGGGAAGAGAGAGTCAGTTTCGTGAAGTGGATGTCTGCATAGTAGAATCATTGCATGCAGTTACATGTGCGCTAATGACACGACAAAGAACTTTTTCGGGGAGCCATTGGCGAGCTCAGTGCCGCATTTCTTCGCCTGTATTCTGAAGCAGCGATAGATAATAAAATGTAGGGCCACGCGAAAGACGAGAGCGCGCTTTCGCCACGACTTTCTGCTCGCATTTCTCAACAGGTGAAAAAATAACGGCGTCCTGTATAGCACATGGCCCCCTACCGAGCAGTCTTTCACCTCAGCGGCGCTGAACAGAGAGTCTCGACACCAGCGCGATCGAAGCCGCCGCTCGCCGGGCTTCAGCGGTGCACGTAAAGCCCCTCCTACGCGGTGCCCTTCAAGCTGCTGGCACCTGCTGGCTGCGCTCTCAGCGCACCATCTTCCGCACCTGTTCCGGAACGGCATCCTCCAATCAGCTCGCCGCATTTGTCTCCGCCGGGACCAATCGAAAGTCCCCTCCGCACTTTCGTCGAAGCTCTCCTCACCTTTGGAAGGCCCTGCGCGATATTAATTCTTAAGAGCGCTCGAACTTGCTTAATCAGTCTCGACGCCTGCAGCCCGGAGTCACTAAGTATAGCCCGGCAGCGCCAGCGAATGCCGTCCACCGTCTGGGGACGAGTAACGACGCCACGTGACCCGGCGCGCTTTGGCGGCGGCGCCACGCGATGCAAGAAACGAGACTGTTCCCGTTTAAACTATTAAAAACCCATTAGCCTGCGGGTACTTCGCAAACCAATTTTTCACAGTTAAGAGACGCGCGTCAGGGCGACCCGTCTCGCAGTGCGTCTACGAGCTCGCGAGCTGCGGCCCGGCAAGCGGCAAATGCGTCTGCCGATACCAGCGCCAGCCACCCAGTGGCTCTATCCAAACGACTCGCTTCTGACGTAAGAGATGCGCGCTATCTTCGCGAGATTAAAGCCGCAGGCGTGCGCGGAGCGGATGCGCTGTCAGAAAGGGGGCGTGCACCGGGATGAGCAGCCGTAATGCGGAGCCGGCAAAGTCGGAGCACAAATAGCAGCCATCGCCGCCCTGTCTGCCGCCGATGGGAGGCCGACGCGTTGCAGCGCCGGCTCGGATGATGAGCCCCGACGGCAAATTGCGATCTCCCGGGTGGTGAGAACTTCGGATAGGCCAAGATTTAGGTGATAATCAGCACTGAAACCCACGCTCGTGTTTCAGCGGAAAGAATTCCGCACCGTGAAGACACGCAAAATGCGCCCGGTCGTGGTTAATCACGCGTTTTTATGCTCTACTCGGTCGGTAGATACGCCGGTTCAAGGAAAAGTGATGACGCCATACGTTAAGCTTACAAAGATGTTCCTACGGGGACGTGCAGCCCCTACAAGAAGTCTTCGGATGAACTTTCGAGAGTAGCGCACTAGCAAAGATGAGGCCATCGATTTTCTTTAATTTTTTTACGTTCTCGTGTATGCGAAAGGACACACGGTGACTATCGTTAGTATTTAGAGCCGTTACCCGAACAGGATAGCGTGTCAAGCACCATTTGCCGAGAGCTTCTGAAATATGTGTTTATGGCACCTCATATTCACTGACTTTCACGGCATGCATGTGAGCCAATTCGTTTCAGATGGAATCATAAGCACTGTCTCGTTTTCTTGCACTCCCCACCTTGTGTTGCGTCGCTTACTTAGTTGCTGGCTTCACATTCGCTGTGATGTCGCAGCATTCATCACTTGGAATTTCACTCGTGCTGCAGTAGCAAAAATAATTTTGTAATTGCAAAAAAAAAAAAATTAAGGTCATCAACGAGGAAAATGAGCTCCGAGCATAAGAACCTCGGATTGGGGCTTCCTCTCTGAGCATCTCAGCCCTTAGGGCCTGTTCACAATGGGCACCCCACTGGCCAATGCTTTCCGAAACATCACGAGAACAATAGTATAGGCAGCACTGTAACATTGGACAAATAAAAAGAAAAAAAAGGGCGAGGAACTATTGTTGGTATACGTGAGTTCAACCAGCGCTCACTTTACTCGTTACAATTGGCCAACAGTTGGGCAGCACGGTCCGACAGAACCAGAGGGCATGTCGGACATGCCCGGGGGCTGTTCCAAGTCTCTCATCAAACGCCATTCCCCTATGATTGCCTTTCTTTTCATCCCTTAAACCCTTCCCCCTGTAGGGTAGCAAACCGGACGTGCGTCTGGTTGACCTCCCTACCTTTCCTTCCTTATTTCCCTCTTCCTCCTCCTCTATGATTGCTTTCTTCTATTTTTACAATTTTAGGCATCTTTAGTGCAATCACAAATGCAGCATCAGCACAAGTGGCAGTCCTAACATAGGCGTAGCGGCGTCCATTGCGACAGGATCTGAGTAGACGACCAACCTAATTAGCGTTCATGTTTTACACAGCGCGTATGGGAAGTATGTAGAGTGGAATAAATTAAAAATAATTCAGAAGCGTCTTCGTGGCTCGTACCACTCAGCCTGCCACCACCCCATCGGAGCCAAGGCAAGCGCACGGTCACGCGCAAGGACGCGGTGACGTTCCGATTACGTTGTGGGCCGATTAATGTGGATTAATGTGGACCGATCCCGAAACATAGCAGTCTAAAAATATGAATATAGTGCCAATTAAGGCAGCCCGAGTGGCTGGTAAAGTGTTTAGTGCAAACCAACATCGGATACAGTGCGAATTAAGGTGACCCGCGGCGGCAAGTGACGCACGTGAGAGCTGACGTAAGCTCTAGCATCAACATGCCTTTGTTGTGATGCTGTCGTCTTCATGTCCTCATCGTCATTTCACTGCCTTCATTGACATTGTGATGAATTTTTGTTATGTCACCGTCACCTTCTCACCGTTTTTTATCCTATTGGTGACGCTGCGTTGTCATATTGTCCTCATCACGCTGTCTTCGAGCCTTCGTCACCATACCGCCGTCATCATTCTATCGTCTTCATACCGTCGGGTTGGTTCCATCGTCGTCATTTTGACGTCGAGATCGCAATGTCGTCCACCCATTGTCGTCATATCTTTTTCCTCACGCCATCGTCATGATTCCACGTGATGACGTCATCACGACGACGTCATCACGACGACGGCCAGCGTCGTCTAAGCATGTTAGAATTGCTTGGTATGACATATATAATCATCAAGGATTGTTTATAAGCATGAAATGCTTTTAGCTCCTGTTGTCGGCGAGCTTCAAGTGACCTTGAGCCAAAAGCCAGAGGCGTTATCCGGGCACTCAAACGAGAACATCCCGGCAAGTTGCGAGAACAAAACGAGATCATCCGGGCAACCAGTCAATACCGCATTACATATGTTAGTTGCTTCCCAAACAAGTTACAAAAGCTATTGCTTCCGAATTCTTCCTAATGTTTGTTCACAATATCACTCAATCTGTGACTTCTGGTGCGCTGAAATTTTATTTGTCATTTCCAATAGCGACGTTCAAAAGGCAGATGCCCGGCACTATATATTTGATTGTCATCTTTTGGCATTGCGTACTATTTTCAACGCCAGCGGTCCGCAAGTTCCGCCACGTCTGCGGCGCCGGCAGCGTCCGGCGTGCCGTGAATGGCCGTTTGACCGAGACGAGACTTGCAATGAGGTTCTGTCTGTGACAGGAAACTATTGCGTTTATAGACTATTTTACCTAAGGCAGCTGGGCGCCGCCATATGCATCATACTAGCGCCACCTGTCGGCTTTCACCGGAAGCGTCATTGCCGCGCCATGCTGAGCTGTTAACTGCGCCGGCAGTGCCTTTTGGCAACGTGTTCGTATGAGGTGTGCCGACGTTTGTGTCTGTGAATTCCTGCGGAATTTTTGTTAGCGCGTTGCAGACGCATCTTTCTGCTCGCGAAGTCTTCATCGCTGCTAGGAAATGGCCACAGTGGCCACAACGAACAGAAGCACGCAACCAGGAGCCAGCGGGCCCATCACATTGTCGGCTGGGGATACGATCGACATCGGTGAGTGTGTGCGCTCAACTCGCAATGTTTTGCGCGTCAATTTCGCGTAGAATAAACAATGCATGCTGTCTTTCATCGTTCGCTGTGTCCGTGATCGCGCAGCCAGCAATTACATACAGGTGCGTCTGTGAGTTGTACTTTGAACGGGAGTGTTAGCAGCAGCTGTCAGCTCGCACGTTTGTGGCGGCGCGGACACCGCATCTTCCCATCGCTCGCTATCCTGCTATGAACAATATCTTATCGCATGACTGGTCTGCAACCAAGCTGCTTAGGATCGCTTCGCGGCGGTGTCCTACCGAAATCTTCGCTCTCTGTCGCAAGTGCTTTCCATTCAGACATGTGCGGAACGACGCAGTTTGTACTGATCTGCGATCGCGGAAAGCCGTCTAGCAGTCCTAATAATCCACCCGCATCGCTGGCGTGCTACGAAGCCTCATCTCGCGTAATAAATGGAAACGATGTGGGAACGAAGCGATGTCTACCGTCTCAGAAAAACGAGCACTCCGCGGTAGCGCAGTGGCTATGGTGTTGCGCTGTTGGACTTAAGGCCGGCCGCAGCGTCCACTGCCGTGCGTTGTGCTCACACTAAAGGAGCCGAGCTAGTCAAAGTAATCTGGAGTACCCCACTACAAACAGCATTTAATGTTTTAATGAAGGGAATGTAGGGACGTTGCAGTCTTAGCCACGGGCATGACAATGTCGCCTCCAAGTGCATCTCACAGTTTTTTAAAATTAAATTATGGGGTTTTACGTGCCAAAACCACTCTCTGATTATGAGGCACGCTGTAGTGGAGGACTCCGGAAATTTCGACCACCCGGGGTTCTTTAACGTGCACCTAAATCTAAGTACACGGGTGTTTTCGCATTCCGCCCCCATGGAAATGCGGCCGCCGTGCCCGGGATTCGAACCCGCGACCTCGTGCTCAGCAGCCTAACACCATAGCCACTGAGCAACCACGGCGGGTTATCTCGCAGCTTAACACATATGAGATCGATGATCTGTATTCTCCCATCGCATGTTCCCATTGTATTCGATAACCCACCCTGGTGGCGTACCGCGTTGCGCCATGGCTTTGCGCTACTAAGCCCGGGGACGCTGGATCAATTCTCGGCCGCGGCGGCCGCATTTCGATGGGGGTGAAATGCTAAAATGCCCGTGTACTGTGCATCGGGTGCACGTTAAACAAACCCAAGTGGTCAAAATTAATCCTGAGTCGTTCTCTACTGCGTGCCTTGCAATTAAATCGTGGTTTTGGCACGTAAACCCTGAGAATATAATTTTTAATCATTGTATTTGTTGCTGCAGTATATGTAAATATTGTGCGCAAGGAAGCTTGATTAGTTATTCTTACAGCGTTCTAGTTTTAGCCTGCATATTCACTCACTGATTGATGTCACCTATTTTTCAGATGGAGTGACTTACGTGCACCCAATGTTTGTCAACAGCTGGGTGGACGATGTCAAGGCATGGCCAAGTGTGTCTAGTGCCCACATTGTGTGCTACCTCATCAAGAGCAAGGCGTGTGACCTCAAAGAAGCTGAGGCATACAAAAGCCTAGACTCCTACAATTTTGTACAGAGTGGCTGGGTGGGTCAGGTGCTTTGTCACAATGTTAACGCAGACTTAGTGTACCTCAAGGCGGATGTTCGACCATCGCAGGCCATAAATCAAAAGCCTTGGACAGCATGGGCTTGCGTAAGGCACACCGGACAGGTGATCACTGCTGGTTGCTCGTGTATGGCTGGGAAAGCAAGGGTTTGCAGCCATGTTGGTGCAATAGTGTGGAAAGTCGACATGGCTGTGGCCTCGGGAATGACCGGCACATCATGTACTGACCGAACAGCTCAGTGGAACAGGGGAACAAAGAGGAATGTGGAACCTGTCCTGCTTGAAGATATGGACTTTAAGCTGCAAAAACGAACTGTGGACTCCGAAAACAAGGCCCCAAAACCCACACGAAAGTTTCATCACTTCGGAAATGATGTAGAGCTGATGAACCACATTGGGAGGAAACCATTTTCAGATCTCTTCAACATTCCTGGTGAGGGCACATTTCTTCCAACATGAAATGAGTGCAGCTGTGTTAAGTGAAATGCCTTAAAATTACAGCGGCGGTTGTTCCTTTGAACCCTATATTTTTTTTGCCACTGTATGGCATCAGTATGTTTTATGGCATCGACACGCATACGTTAGGAGACTGACGGGTTACTTGTTGCCATTTATTTAACATAATGGTAATGCAGATTGCGATAGGTGTTGGTGCCTGTCAAATACAGTAGATATCATGTTTGGTTATTGCACATCATTATATATACAAGTGGTGTTAGCCGGCACAGTGCAGTGTGAATTGTGTGTAATTGCTTTATATCTTGCAGGTACCTTGCTTCATAGTACATTGAATGCGGCTGCTTGGGACCCACGTGCTACTGATCTGCCAAGCCAGCCTCGCCACTCACATGCAGACCCTTCGGAACTCCCAAAAGGCTGCGACCCTTGCAGAGTATTTTATCAAAAGTTTGTTATGCTTTCGAATGAAGGACGGGCTTCCCTTGAATTTGCCACTAGGGAACAGGGGTGCCCGCTATGGCGCATGGCCAGGCGCCTTCGCATAACTGCATCAAATGTGAAGCGGGTTCCTAAAAGGGAAAGCACTGATCCCTCGAAAGCTGTTTCTGCGCTTTCAAATTCAGGCTTTACCGGTAATGCTGCCACAAAGCATGGGCTGAAGTATGAAGCCATTGCAAGGGTAGCATTTACGAGGAAGACTGGTTTGGCTGTAGCGCAGTCGGGTATGGTAGTGAGCAGTACACATCCTTGGCTGTCTGCAAGCCCTGATGGCATCTGTGCTGATGATGCTCTAGTTGAGATCAAGTGTCCCACAGTTTCAGATTGCACGGTATTAATTGAAAAGGGAAAGTATGATGTTAAGCTTGTGAATGGGGAACCTTTGCTTTGTCCAGGTGGCAAAAATGGTTACTATGACCAAGTGCAGTTTACCATGTTTTGCTGTGGCAAAAGCACCTGCTATTTTTATGTGTGGTCGGCTGAAAGTGATGTCATTGTAAATGTGCCTATTGACACACGGTACATTGAACAGAACTTGAAGAGGCTCAAAACATTCTACTTTTTGCATCTCCTGCCTCACCTTGAGGACCTACATTATAAGAAAAAGCTGGCTATGTGCAAAAAGTATGACGAGATTTGCAATTTGTGATGAGCAAGTGAAATTTTATTTGTTCATAATGTCTGCTTCATTGGAGCCATCCAGATATATTGAATGAATAAAAAAACATTCAACCACATTTTAACACCTTGGCTTCAAATCACTTCCATAAGCTTCACAGGTACGAAACCAGTGAGGTTACAAAAAAATTGGCAGTGGCTTAGCTCAGCTATGCCAGTATATACGTAGCAAAAGCTAAGGCATAGCATGGTTAGCCTTGGTTAATCTTGATTGCAAGTCCAGGCCAATAAAGCTTTCGCTTTAAAACGGCATTAGTGAAGTTTACCCTACTCGCTTCTCAAAGTGCTTAAGGCTAAATTAAAGTACACACGGGACATTTATGCTTTTGTCTGTTCGTTGATGAGCGGGCGTTTAAGGTTACAGAGTCCTGCACAAACAAGGACAATTTTGCTGGCATACTTTCTTGACTTGATGGGCAGTACTTGCTTGAAAATTCTGTACGTCTTTATTCGGTTGATTGCCCGCTCAACATGAATTCGTAGCGATGCGATGCGCCTAGTTTCGGTGACTTCACTTTCAGGTAGCTGATCCTTTCCTGAGAAAAAAAAGGATGAAGAGGCAGTCATGTACATGTGATTACTGTGTAGCTCTTAAGTTTATGGAGGTTATGAAAATACTATTGTGGACACCTACCTTTTGTAAATGCAGGCCTGTTCATTTTAATCCCTTGAGCCTCAAGATAAGGGTCAAGCTTGAAACCACGGTCTGCCATTATCTCATCACCTGGAAGGAGGTACTCTTCTACTCCACATGTCTTTACAATGTATTTGTCTGATGCCCTGCCTCCATACACATCTGACACAAACATTATAAATCCATTTGGTGCTATGACGGTAAGAAATTTCATCGTGTTTGCACCCTTGTATTGGCTGTAACTTTGGGATCTGGCCATCAGTTTCCGTGGCCTTTGCATTAGTGCTTCAGTGCAGTCGAATATGCATGTTGTATGACTGTACTCACTGTTTCTGAAACTCTCAGGCATGCTTGCCCGCAACCTTGAGCGGGGAAGCCACACAACAACTTCTTGCATGATATTCACCAGGTCGTCCAGCACTCTCGAAAATGTTCTAGAAACATAAGCTACAGAGACCTCGAACCGTCTTGCTAAATCTCCACAAAGGAGGCCAAGTCTAAGCCTCATGAGTGTCAATAACAGCTGGTCTTCGATGGTCAAGAGCTTGCGAATTGTCTTGTCTTGAGTCTTCAGTGCTGACACGAGCTTGTCAAATGCAGTCACAGAAATGCCAGTGTAAAAAAGAATGTCATCACTGGTCAGTGTTCGATAGGAAATAGTTCTCATGGTCATAGAAAGTCTTGTGCTGGTGTAGGAATGGTCAGCTGGTGGCAGTTCCCATTGTGTGGAGCTATCTTTCATCACCTACAAGAAAGCGGAAAGGCATGTCATGATGTAGAACACGTTAACATTACAAAATATTACCTTTGTATTTTTCCTTGTCATGATGTGCTCGGTTTTGCTTACGTGAATCTGACAAAATGACAGTTTTGTGAGAAACTTAAACACGTCATCTGGCAACTCAAATAATCTGTGTGCATACTTACGTCAACTTCGTGATCTGATATTAAGCTCCCACAAACTTCATTTTCTGCAACACTGCTGTCTGGAGTAGCTACACCATAAGTGAGAGCCTGTAAACAAAGCACAGCAGCAATCATCTCTGCAGTGTCACACAGGAAGTAGACATGATCATGTGGAGAGGACAGTGCCTGTACACTCACATCTGGTGCCTTATCCAATGTACATCTGACTAGTGAATTTCCAATGTGAAGGGAAACCTGCAGAAGAAATTGGCAGCTCAGTTCCACTTGAAGCAGCATATGAAAAAGCCTAAATTGTCCTGACCACTCACATCTGGTTCACAAACTGTGCCAGAGCTGGGAAACGTATCTTCATTGCACTGAGCCTATGAAAGGAGAAACCATGTGAATGTGTGTACTTCTTAAACAGGCACCGTGTTCAGAAGCCTAGACTGGCTGTGTGAGCACTTACATCTTCATTCCCCAAAACATTGTTGAATGATGTGGTTTCCATGTGTACTGCAGCCTGTTGAAGTTGAGTTATCTTTAAATATGACAATATAAGGAGGCAGAAGAATTTGCACGACTGCTTACTCTTTCATAATGTGTAAAGAATTGAACAGCACTTGTGCCAGTAAGTGGTGCAGGAGGTCACTTACAGCTGGTTCACTTTCAAATGCATCAGTGAACACTGCAGGCTCACTGTGGGAAGTCTCCTGTTGAGAGAATGATAGCAACAGTTGGCATGGTTTTATCGTGTCTGGTGTAGCTGTAAGCTTAAGCTGTTGGCATGATTGCTTACTTCTGTTTCCTGACATGCACAAGTGCTGTCTAGAATTGTCTTGGCACTATCTCCAACCTGGTATGGGTAGGACACATAACAGTGAGCACATATTCTCAGTGATAGTATGTCAAGACAGTGAATGCCTACTCACATATTCCAAACTGTCCAAAAGAGAGGTGAATGTGGAAGCTTGTGCATCATAAGTGACCTGTAAAAACACATCAATAGCTTTAAACCTGTTGCATTGACAGAACTTCCGCTGGCCTACATAGTTATGAAAACTTCACAGCGCGGGAAAGACCTCGTTGGGGCATTTTAAGTAAGTGAAGTTATTTGTAGGCAAAACATCAACTAGCTAAGTTCTTGTTCTCAAAGACAAGCTTGTTTAACAAACGAAATATGTTCCCCTAGTGTGGTACGCAGCATACTTAAATCTTTCTCGTGACTAATTGGCTACATTGTTCTTATAACGACACACACTGGCTATTTTCCATAGTTCAATTCACTGGTATGTCCAAATTCTGACAAATTAGACCAAAGAAAAGCCTTACACTCTGCGAAGGAACCTGACGTGACTCTTCATCTCGTGTGTCTCTGCTCGTTTTTCTCTGGAATGGAAATAAATCATTATCAGCCACACAGTGACAACAATCTGTACACTTGCCTTCCGCTTAGTTGGTGCTGGCGTATTTTCGTCACGGTTCAGGCGTCTGCGCCCAAAGATAACCTGAAATATTACGAAGCTTTTTTATTATCGCAGCTAAAGATTCGTGGGTTTTATGTGCCAAAGCCATTTACAAAATTATGAAACGCACTGCAGTAGAGACGAACTTATTAATTCTGACAACGCGAAGTTCTCAGACCACCCAAGCATTATTAGTACGGGAGCGTTTTTGCGGTTTGCCTCCATAGAAATGTCACCGCCTCGGCTGCGTATCGGCACCGCGACTTCGACCTTGGCAGTGAAACGCCTTAACCGCTAGGCCACCGCAGCAAATCTATTATCGCAGCCAGGAACGGAGGCTTCGATTCAGCAACAATTGCTGATAGATCGCCACGGACAAGCGAAGCGACGAAAATGTAAAAAGTTAACGTCTCACCAGTTAGATATGTTCGCACCGATAGCATGAAGCCTAGTTCAATTGTAACATTTCACAGCACCACTATCGAGCATGAAACTGCGGCACGTTTCATATTCAGGTTCGGCAGAAATCGAGGGGCAGAAATAGCTACAAGCTACGGTACATGACTTCAAAGCTTTTTCACTAGAGCTGTAAAGGCCCAATGTCTAAGGCACTAATTATACGAAATGCGGTGCTTTCGAACGGGTCAGGTAGCGATGAACAAGTGTTCACTTACCTTTCGCTGGTAACCCAAGTTCAGCATCGGCAGCGGGTTTTGCTCCGTGCGTTTTCCATCAACGAAATGCGCAGAACACACACGTGAATTTCTGTTTGGCACGAAGTCTTTCCTGTTTATCAGAGAAGTCCACTGACGACCCAAGTCGACGTTCGCGGGGAAGCGGTGCAACAGAAACATATCGCAACCACATTGCTCCTTCTTCACAGCGTGTTTTTCGCACAAGCTATTCGCGATATTCTTTCGTTTTCGCTGGTTGTTGCCACAACCCACCACTACACAGTGCTGACCGGACGACGTAGGCGCGGTGAAAGGCATTTCTACTGTTAACCAGCGCACGCAAAAAGGAGAAAACACATTGAAACAGGCACGCGCCAGCTTCTGTCGAGCAAATTTAACAGCCCAATGCGAGAGGGCCACTCTGGGGGACCGGAAACGGAAACGGCGAATCGAACGCAGTGCTCCTGGTTCGAGAGTATCCCCGCTCTCTCCGTAAAATCGTGTATATGAACCAGTGCACAGTATAGCGTGGTGCAATGTGATGTGTTGGGATGTGCCGTTGCGAAAATGCACTACAACCATTTTATTATTGTGGCTAGTATCATCTAGAACCAGCCATTACAATTACCAGCCATATCATGCATGCATCGACTTAAGGGAGAGCCAGCAACTTTTTCCCTCACTTTTTTTTTGATGTCCTGGAGTTGTTAAACATCCTTAAAAATTTGCTCGGGGGTCATGGACAGGAAACAAATAACAAACATGGATCATCGGACACGTCACGGTGACGTTGCTGCTTATTTTTTGTTTTGGTAGTTGAGACTAAACACGAACAAAAAAAAAGCAGTTTCACAAATAGCACTTCTAGCTTGTTCTAATTTTTTTTTTCCTCACCGAAGCTAACTCAGTAAACAACCTACGCCAACGATAATTCGGTTTACCTCCTAGGTCCTCGAAGGTTCGAAAAACGCGGTCGCGCACGTGAAGCGGCTATGCGAAGTTCGCACCTGTGTCTACCGCAGCTCCGAAAATCGCAGCGCAAAAATCACTTCATGTGAACGGGGATAATGCATGTCGGTGCGCTCAATAGTTATCCGTTTTTAATCAGGACGCCAGCCAACAAATGGCGACGTTAACACAGTCATGCATTCCTCACCGCATGTTTTGCGACATTAAAACGGTCTTAATAAATCCTATGTGCACGTCATTCATCCGAGCTCCAAAGCATCTCGCTACCCTTGACGCTAATTTTATCTGCTTCAGCCGTCTGTGTCCGAGGATCATCTGATCAAAATTTATTGACTTTGCACGGCTACATGGGGATATTTCCCTTGGCGTATCGTTATTTATACGTATATACACTGCGCTGAACATCAACTAGGGGCACTTTTTATATAATTAGAATTTCGCTATCCACTGAGAATCATTATAAACTAGTGAAACATCGGCCAAAGTTACTTTTCTGCCGCTATTAATATTCGCGCAGTTATCTGCTGAAAATAATTAAAATTTCTCTAAAACCTAGTTTGTGAAGCTCAGCAAACCTAAAATCTCCAATATATATATATATATATATATATATATATATATATATATATATATATATATATATATATATATATATATATATATATATATATATATATATATATATATATATATATAGTGCAAGATCAACTGAAACAGCAACGGGGATACGAGATGGATTAGTCTCTTTGTTTATTTATTCTTGATCTCCCCGGAGAGAAACAGAATGCCATGGAGCTTGCTGAAGGATTAGCGCACGACTTCTAAAGTGCGCCTCCTCGCGTGCTATATCCACAAAATGTACAGCCTTAGTTTCCCCGCTCACGGGCAAGACCGATGCGCACGTATCTCCGCTGCGTTGCGCTAGCCCGTTGCATAGCGCTTAGAGAACAGCGGGGACATTGGGGGCGTTGTTTAGGGACAGCCGCCTCGCAAACGGCTTCCCTTTGTTCCTCGGCCGAGTGGAGAGAACAAAAAAAAATGACGGGGGGAGTGGAGCACGCGCGTGCTTTCCTCACCACTGGGGAAAACCCGTGGCGCGGCTTCAATGGAATGACCGGAGAAAAGGATGAGTTCACGGGCCGGAGCAGAGCCTCAGCGCACCTGGCAAAGAGCCACTTTGCTCGCGGATGCAAATGAGCAGGAACGCGCGGGGTTAGCTTTTATCTCGAATCACGCACTTCGCGCGCTTTTCGGGCGCGCTCGCCGGGGCCCAATTAAGACGTCGTTGGCGCTCGCAAGGCGGCGCCTCCGATGGCACGCCGAAGAGGCGGCCGGGTCCGTTGAGGCGCCATATTTCACGATCGCATCCGCTCGCATTCACCGGTGGCCTGACACGCGGTAGCTATGATTCCCACCCTTTCAGCATGCACGCGAATCGCGCGCGAACAACGGCTCGTTGTTCGCCGCCCGAAGGGGGAGGAGGTGCCGTCTCCGAGAGCACGGGCGGCGATTAATCAGCCATCATTGTCACGGTCCGAGTCGTTTCGAGCTCCTAGCGGCGAGGATAGGGCTGCGCGTGCAATTATTGCATCCCGCCCGGCTACTCTTCGCACGTGCGTCGTCAGCGCCGGGGGAGCTGCTGGAGGAAGCAGAAGCAAATGGGGCAAGCCTCTCCCCGTCAACTGGCTGGGGCCCACCCTCCTCTCCGACCACGTCCCGCTTGGGAGACGCCGACGCTCTTGGCGAGCGCCGATCATAACTCACCTTGGACGCTTCGCGGGAAAAGCCGTTGGCTGAAGCGGCGCTCCGGGGGAAGAGCGCAAGTTGCGCGGTTCTGCCGCCGCAACTTGTGACAGCGCGCATCGCCGCCACAAAAGTCCGACGCCGCTCGCGCGCCCAAGCCTCAGGTGCAAACAAATGCGCCACATCGGCTCAATTTATCACGGCACACAGCACAACTAATGGCCAGGCCGGTTTACGCAGCGCGAGAAGCTAGCAACTATCAGAAACTCGCCAAGCTCACTCCGCTGTTCGGTTACCTGGTGGCGATTGTCTTCTTTGCGCTTGATAACCGCTTCGTGCTCGGCAGGAGCGCGGACCGCTCGCCCGGACGACTTCGTGCGTGCCGAGCGAACGAGCGTGGCGTTAGATTTTGTTTTCGTTCAGCGGGCGCATACGCGGCTCGCCTTTTTTTGCTTTCCAGCGACCGGTTTAGGCAGTTTAGGGGCTTCCGTGTGTGAAATCCCGTCGATGCTCTTGCTATAGAAGTTAGCGCCTGAACAACTTTCTGTGCTCAACTTGGAGATGATTATACGTGTGCGTACCATTTTGAACGCATCTTCGGCTATTATGAGCATGTTTCACTCATAGCGACATTTAGCGCCTAGGTAGTTTTGTTTCCTTTGTTTCTTTAATGATCATTGTATACAGGCGATCATAATTTGCTGAATAACTCGCCGCAGCGGTTTTGTGACTACTGCGAGCCTGGTGCTGAGCCCAACGACGTGGGTTCGATTCCTGACCATGGCAACAGCATTGCGCGGGCGTGGAATGCAAAAGCGCTTGTATACTGAGCTTTCGGTGCACGCCAACGAAGCCTTACTGATCAAAAGTGAACCGCAACTACACCTACGGCGTGCCTGATAGCCTACAGCTGTCGCTCTGAGGCGTAAAACATCACTCAGCATTGACATCCTCAACAGGGTGTGTAGAGGCCTTGAAACAATTTCACCTTGCCGTTACAGTCCCTATATTTAGAAGAAACTTCCGTCGTCATGTACTATACCGTTACACAGTGTCCTTACGTCACTGATAAACCTATCGTTGGCCGGTTGGTTTCTCTGTGCGGGAGAGTAAAACGTGCTCACAAATGCATAATTGGAAAATGTGAAAGATTGAGTATTTTTCAGAAAAAAAGTAGATGAACGCCGAAGTCACGCACTTTGTAATCACAACTTCAACTTGAGCACGACAATTCAAAATGGCATCTAAGAAAAAGAAAACATTTATTTGTGGCGATGCTTTGTCCGCTTCGCCATAAAAAAAAAATAGAAACAGCGCGAGATGGCCATAGGTGACCAGCTATAGGAAACATAGGTTAGTGAACATCAGGTAGAGGCGCAGGTTGGGACAAGTAAAATAGAGAAGTATCGTGCGGCTGGCAAACTTGGCTTTAGGTGACCCGCATTATTCGCCGAAAAAAATTTGGCGGTATTGGGAAGCTCCTTCCCAATCTCGCCAAATTTTTTTAGACAGTCCTAGTTCATTTTAGTGATACAACTACGGGCCATACGACGTAGGTTGCGTTGTGGCTGGATTGTCGATCGGTAATAGGCTGAAAACTGTATCGAACAATAAAGTGAAATGAAACAATCCAAATACAAAGGACAGGTGGTGATTTCACTGGGCATGACCAGTCGAACATCACGGGTATTGCATAAGCTGCGTTCGCTTCCGCTATGAGGACAGATGAGAGGAAGGGTCAGGGAAGCTGCAGTTTCGACTACGAATGTGCCAGAGTCCGTAAGAGGAAGAGAAGGGACGCTCGTCGAAATTTCGCACTATAGTGTAAACTATGGAATGCTCATCGAGGCACTGCTATACCATTTCTTTATAGCCGTGTAGAATTTAAAAAAAGAAAAGTCACCTGTAGAATGATAGCGTAATTCTCGCCCTAGATTACTCGACGCGGCGGACATTACTCTCGCGAGAAATCGAAATGCATATTTGACTATTGTTAACAACCAGTTACAAAAAAATGACGTTTAAATTAATCACTTTACGGCACATATTGCAATTTACCAATTGCAACCGGTGACTTTTCAGGGTATATGCACTTGGAACGACATCTAAAGGCCGCACAGGTTTCTAGATAAGCGCACTGAAACTTCCGGTAAAGGTGGACCATTGTTTCATTTACTACTTTACCATGCCGCCGTTTTACTCACTGAAGCACAAGAGTAATTGAAACGCCCATGTATATTCTGGCACACATTGGGAATGTATATCTACTAACTGGTATCATTCTGAAGATCCATTCAGTGGATAGAACTTGCTAAGTCATCGGATGCAATTCGTAAATTTCATTGTGTGCTGTAAAGTAATTAAGTGAAAATACAGTTAGTGACTTTTCTTAATTAGTCGATTATGCATTTCGATTTCTCGTGCAAGTTATGTCCACCTCTTTGGGTAATCCAGCTCAATGACTAGACTAGGCTGCCGTAGGCGATTCTTTAAAAGATTCCGTTTGGTCTAAAAAAAAATGCCCCGTTTATAGCAGTGGCTCGATGACGGTTCGATAAGTTTTCATTTGAATGGTTTCAGCAAAAATCTTGGCGAAAGCCTCTCTGATTACGCAATGTAACTAACGGCGACGGCGGGGTGAAAATTTTATTTTTAGTGCGGTTCTATTGTTTCTTGAACTCATTTCTACTAACAATGTCCTAAATGACATCACTCTCCTCTTTTGAATGCAATGCTATGATGATGGCCGAGTTTTCTTTGATCGTCTCCGGAAAGTATCTATCAGGCAATGAGAAAACTTAATTACGATGTGGTACGTTGCTCCAGAGTCTCGGCACATTCCACCGCAGCTTTCCTGCTTTACGTCGCTTGCATCTTTCGTAATAGAAGCTGTTTGCAATTCCACGCAAAATGCGACACAGTGACACTAGCGAGAGCTAGGGCATTAGTACTCCCCCCGGAATTTATAATACTCAGTATGTTTCGTACCGCAGTATTCACACTATAATAGGAAAACGCAGTGTTTCGTGCGGCTCAGTTACAGCAAGCATTTGCATCGGCGTGCAACCAATCTATCGCGAGAAAATGAGAAACAAGTGACTTGGGACCCGCTCCGGTAGCCGCCGTGCTCGAGGCAGCAGTTTCGATCCCTGCCGCGCAGGCAGCATTTCCATGAAGGCGGAATGCAAAAGGTCCGTGTACTTAGATTTAGGTGCATGTTACGCAACCTCAGGTGGTTAAAACTATTCCGGAGTCCCCCATTACGTTATAACCTCATAATCAGTTTTAGCTATCTTTCTTTTAACCCCAGATTTTTTACAGCGAAGCTGTCAAGGGTTACTTTCCCCACTATGGTGTGTGCGTGTAGAAAAAGATATCGAAGATAGTGCAATGCCGGGCCGACCCGCGGCGGAGGTGAAGCAGGCGTTAAGCATTACCCATACGTGGGCCGATCCCGAAGATAGTTCAATGGCGCGGGGCCGACCCGCGGCGGAGGTGCAGTTCGCCATTAAGGAGCCCACATACACACTTTCGCTGGTCATTCTTCTTCACAAAGTGGAAGGGCACTGAGTTTTTTTTGTTTTTCATTCTTCTCTCTCTGTCTCTTCCATGTGATTTAGACTGGACCGCATGCACGCCAAGCCTAACTTACAAAAAATCTGAATCATGTCATCTTGCACAGACATCATTGTTATTCAAGTTGATCTTAGATATTTATCAATATGGTTAGAAAAAAAAAGCGAAGGAAACGAGGATTCGTACCACTTGCTATCAGCTTCGGCTCGTATCGCTCACCAAGATCGCACTAACGGAGCCTTCGTGTCGGCTTAGCGAAGTGGTCATCGAGTTCAGGAATCGAAACCACCACTCCTGGTCAGTACCAGGGTGCCATATTACGAATGAGTCATCGCGACGGGTGCGCGATCTGAGCATAAACGCAAACAAGGACTGCTAGCGGTAAAAACGATATTACCTCACGCCTTATACTATAAGACGCCCGAAAAGCACCACATTGTCTTTGACGCGCTAAAAGTTGCGATATCGATGATTATTCGCGCATCATCGGCAAAAGTAAAGCAGACTGAAGATAAGTGATCCGTAACGACCCTTTTCGCAACACGTCTGCGCTAGGATGCGCCGTTTCCTTTTCGTTCGCTTGTTTTGAGGTGCGCTTTAGCCACGCTTGTCGCGGGGCTGAGTTAGTGCCTGCCTGGCGCAGGAAGCCAACGCAACGCGCGTTTCCCTTCGCCGCGGGCTCAAAGCCACGCAGTTTTGAGAGCGAGCTTCTCGTTCACCGCGAAGCGCGCGCATAAATCAAGCACTGGACCACGCAAAACTAAGAGGCCTCTGTTTTGAGGGGACGTTCCATCGGCAGCTGAGCGCGGGAAGGGGGAGAAAAAAACTTGGTTCGTGGTGGCCACCGAGAGAGACAGCGAGGCTGGAAGGGGCGCTGCTTCGGCTGCTGACTTTATATTTACGGCGGGGTCGCTTGACCCACACTGGCAGCGGCGCGACGCTGCGTACCTGCAGCCGAGAGACGCGTGCCATACCGCGGAGGCGGTTGCCGCCGGCGGACTGCACACTGAGCTGCTGCTAATTAATCCAATTATTCACCGGCCATTAGCGGCGTCCGGATACGCTCGGGGCACCTGCGTTTGGGGCGCGCATGCGTGCGCCACGCTGCGTGCGCCAGCTTTCGCTCATCGCCGGCGTCGGGCTCAGCCAAGCTCGCGCGAGAGCACGCTGTTCGCACGGCGTCGCTGGTGGACGCCCGAGAGAAGGAGCGCGCGACAGGGGCGCACCGCCGACGGTGATGACTGGCCGGGCATCGACGAGGCGCTGCCGCTCGGCGAGGCAAAGAGTGCCCCACGAAATGGCTCTGAATCAGTGCATGCTGTCTCCGTGCAAGGAGCACGCATGCATCTTGAATCTCATGATGCCGCGAGGGAGCTACTGTATGCGTGCCCCTTTTGGAAGAAACGACGAGCGTGTCGTCGATAAGAAGAGCTCGTTCGAAGCGCAAGACACGTTTTTCTTTTTTTTCTTTCATTCCTTCGAAAAGCGCTCCTTATACAGCGATCACTAATGGGGGAACAGGAGTAATGATGCTTCTAAAGCAACGCCGCGTCTACGTTGGGATTCCCAGCACGGACAGCTAGCTCATTTCGGGCAGACAGCGCATGGCTACAGCAGTCGGCTTTCGCAGCGGGTGGAAATGGCCCTCAAATCATAGGGAAACGTAGTTGAAAGCCATTTCATACGTCGGTCGCATACTCTGCTCACGTGGAATACTTGTTTTGCTTCACATTGCCGTGAGCTTACGTTGGTGAGCAGCAAGTTGATTATAAATCACGATGAAATGGAGCTATATGATGCAATGAGTCATGAGACGCAAAGCTCTAAGTTTGCGGAGCACGTGTACGGACGCGCTACTCTGTTGCTGCCCTGCATGGAGCGCTGTTGCCGGCCTTATTACACGATAGAGAAATGTGTTCTGAACGTGGGCCTCACGGCCTGCGCACGCGCGTTTTAAGCATCGACAGAGCGGTTCACAGTAGCGCGTTGCTGAACAACATATATCATAAAACGCACAAATAAAGCTACGCCCATTCTTATTGCACAATTTTGTACGTGCAGTGCCTGGGGCGCACGTACGCGTCGGGAAAGCATAGGGTGCATGTCGCGCTCAATGAAGAAAGAAAGAAAGAAAGAAAGAAAGAAAGAAAGAAAGAAAGAAAGAAAGAAAGAAAGAAAGAAAGAAGGAAAACTAAACCAAAAAAGATTGGCTCATTCCGCCATTATGAAAATAAGCGGTGTTCTTTGCGGTGATTTCGTTTGGCATGCCTATTTGCATTCAGGAATCGCCAATTGAAGGCGATTTAAAAAAAAAGAAATGTCCGTGGTATACACAAAACATTATTTCGTTCATGTTCAAATTACAGCTGTGCTACTTTCCTGAATCAAGGAAGTTTTTAGCCACTTTGGCAAAGGAGCAGCATTCAATCGCATTGTATCATGTGCGCAGGCCCTTACGCAGATACCGCGTTAATTACGTGGCTATCGCTGTGCCGTTTGTTGAAGCGCTGCGGCCGAAGCGCAACCGCGGGTCCATCGCTGTTGGTGTTCATGATTCCTAATCGTCTCGTGCAGCATTGAAAATTTTCTAAAACAATGGCTCATTTTCTATACATGTGCAAGCATGCATTCTTTTTGACGCTCTGTACAACATTCAAGTTGGGCCCCAGCTACCGCTTATGTATATTCAGTATGTAATTATAGTCTACCAATATTTACCACACTCTCACAAGACAGACGCTGCATGTTTTGTATCGACGCGGCAGGGCATAATTGTATTCAAACACTGACTATGATCACCGAAATGCCCTGAACATAGTGTTCATGCTGAGCGACACGCGTGCAAGTCAATGAGTCACCCCAAGTGAGATAGTCCCCCTATAGCGTGCATCCACGTGGACAAAATGTGCGGTGTAATTTCAACACTTTTCCGTCTATTAGAAATGACTTCATTTGCCCGAGTCCCCCTTCACACTGATAAAATTAAATAAAATGAACTTAAAATTAAATACCGCACTCGATAGGCCAAAAAAGTGGTACCACTTAGGACAGACTATGTACGAGGCTCGGTATTGCTCAGCAAGCAGCTAGAGTTACCCGTTTCACTCGAATCGGACGCCGCAGTGCGCTTACAAAACTCCGTGCCGGCTTGGCATAGCAACCCTTTCCGCAAACGCCATTGTCCGCCAAAACTGCGGGGGCAGGGAAAACATTGGGCGCTGGAGCGGAGCCCGCTGGGCTGACACTTGTCCGGATCATTAACGCGAGCCTGCAGAAAGCGCCGCATTCGTCCTTTTCTCGGTGGCTGACTGATTTAAGGGGTGAATTATTAGCCGGCGAGCTGCGCTCAACCGGCCGCTCGCAGGCGGGCGGAGGGTGCGTGCGTGTCGGGGCCGCGAGTCCGGTCGCCGGTGGCACAGCCGACGACGGGCGCCATGCATGAGGCGCGGCGTGCGAAAAGAGCGCCTGCCGCCGCCGGGGACGGCTGCCGCTCGCACGTCAGCCGCAGCGGCGCCGCCGGCCCGGCACCAAATGAGGCGCGAACACGGATGACGCATGAGTCCCCTTCCTGTTTGCACCTCGTCGACGTAATTAGTTAGAGGAAATGCGGCTTTGTTTATGCAAATTAGGGACGCCCAAGAACTCGCTCGGCGCCGCGGAAGCATGGCGCGATGAGTGCGCGCGGTGCTTTGCCGCTGCTGCGGCGCCGCACGCGCGACACCCTGCTCACCTGCGGCGACCGCCCTTGAGCGGCTCGCGAGGCCGAGCTGGCTCCTTCGCCGCGACCGACGTCGCCGCGCACATGCCCATGGCAATGAGCGAACACAAGAATAGGGGGGGCCCCGGAGGTGCAGCACCTGGTGACAGTGGCGGGAATACGAGGAGATTGCTTAATCGGTGCAAGCCTCACCGCTCTTCCCCAGGCCGGACTTTCATTCCGACATTGATTCCCACTTGCTCCCTTTTGTCCAGTAGCGACCAGGAGATCGGTGCTGTACCCGTCGAAGATTCGAAGGTTGTCTTGCGTTCGTACATTGCCTCGGCATTTTTAATTGCACGCATCTCTTACAAAGCGATCGCAAAATATCTTGCCATTTCACCTGTTAAAGTGTAATACTTGAAAGTCTGGATGTTCGTTCCGCGAGAAATCACGATGTCCGGTTTAACTAAATTACAATTAACTTTAGAGTTTCAAACGCGTAATTGATCAATGCTCAAAGTTTCTATCTCCTTTTGATAGGAACCTGAAAGGAGTACAACCAAGCTGACTATGAACTCTATTAGGCGATATTGTTCATTTATTAAATGCGCATAGGGATTTGTAGTTTGAGTAACCCGCCGCGGTTGCTTAGTGGCTATGGTGTTAGGCTGCTGAGCACGAGGTCGCGGGATCGAATCCCGGCCACGGCGGCCGCATTTCGATGGGGGCGAAGTGCGCAAACATCCGTGTACTTAGATTTAGGTGCACGTTAAAGAACCCAGGCCGGTCGAAATTTCCAGAGTCCTCCACTACGGCGTGCCTCATAATCAGAAAGTGGTTTCGGATCGGAAAACATTTATTGGGCTCTAGAAAAGAGACCTTCGCGGCTTCAGACGGCCTCTTCCATCTTCTGATGGATTCTTCTGTCTGCAATCACAGGGTTGGTGCCCTAGTCCAAGGCTCCACTGAGTATGGCCAACCCGCGAGCTCGCTCTACTAGGCGCTTTTGGCCGTTCAAGCTTACGCTGGAAAGCATACTCTCCCACTGTTCCGCACTCGGGTTTTTAATTTATAGTGGTTTTGGCACGTAAAACCCCATAATTTTTTTTTAGTTTGAGTAAGGTCTTTTTCTTCAAGTATATCCTATATTAAGGGACCGAATTCCACAGTCAGTTGAGCTTTTTTCTTTAATCTGTTATGGTCACGGGTATGGTCTACTACACGCCGCCTCAACTGCACAGGGAGCAAATTCGCAACCATGTAACGAACCTAAGCGTGGAGGACGGGCACAGGAATTTGAATTCATACATGCCAGAACGAAATAGTTTGTACGCTTGCGTGTCCCCTGTAAATTGCGTCAGAAAAATGCGTGAAGCATGACTTACACACAAGCTGCAGACATGATTTCTTGGGATTGTTATTCGAATATACGAGAAAGCATAGACCTGTTGCGCGGAAACTGAAAGACCGCCGCCGTGTGAAGTCTGCCTGAGTGGCCGCGGCCGCTAGGAGCGCAGCTAGCGTACATCGTCGTTCTTGTAGGCCCTCCGCCTAGCGCAAGTGCGTTATTCCGCTAATTGAATTTCTCAAAGTAAAATGCGCTACAAGATTAGGAAAGTACGACTTACAAACAGCCTGCAGATATGATAGCATCGGATATACCGAGCAACTAGAGGCTAACAGCTGTGCTGTAAAACAAAGTCGGTATTCTCTCTCACATTTCTCACGACCAGTATTTGGTGATGCAGACCATAGACATTCTTGATGAAGCTACGTTACTTAACATGCGCCGCAGCAATTTACCGATACATGGTGACGCAGACCACAGATATATCGCAGGGAATGCCGATCCTGGTCAAGCCATCAGCATGAACTACGTGAATATAGTAAGTGCGACATAGCCAATCATTGAATTGAATTCCGGGGGTTTACGGGTAAATACCACGATTGGATTATGAGGCAGGCCGTAGTCCGGGACACCGGATCAATTTTGACCACCAAGGCATCATTAACGTGCCCCCAATGCACGGGACAGGGGCGCTTTTGCATTTCGCCCCCATTGAAATGCGGTCGCCGCGGCCGGGATTTGATACCGTGATCTCGTGTTTAGCCGTGCAACACCATAGCCGTTAAGCCACCGATGCGGGTAGGCAATCATTCTAAACGATTAGAACATGATGATGTGACGAAAAAAGAAAACCCTAACGATGCGAATGAAGAAGTACATGACTGGCATTATAGTTGGTTTTCAATGTGGGGAAATTCAAACCATGCATCAAAAAATTTCTCTTGTGCTCGCATCGCTATGTTGTAAACGCCACCATCTCCGTAGTGTTCGTGAACCGATAATACGAACTTTCGAAAGCAAAATTTGAACTTCTGTTATTTTTAACGCAAAATTTATTCTTTTTGTATTTCTTTATTCCTCACTCTCTTTTCTTTTTGTACTTATTCCTCCCTCTTTTTTTTCTCTCTTTTTTTCTTCTATGTCTTCCATTAGCTTCCAGGGCAATGCTGTAACAGATTATCCCTCGCGCACATTTGATTCATCCGATATTTGAAACAGTTCTAAGTGATGCTTTTCAGCAGCATGCCCATTTCTCTGTTGTTGCCGCGGTGCACGTAAGTTATGGTTATGCGATCGTTCTGGCTTGTGACGCATGACGATTAGGTGTAGGAAGCGTTGCGCGGCTATTCTCGTGAGTGATGATTGCGGATGTAGCAAGCTGTTCTACAGCCGGGATGTTCAAACTACATCTGTATCTCCAAAGTTGCCTTACACTCGCCGCGGTGGCTTAGCGGCTATGGTGTTGCGCAACTATAGGCACAAGGTCGCGGGGTCAAATCACGGCCGCGGCGGCCGCATTTCAATGGGGCTGAAATGCAAAAATGCGTGTGTCCCGTGCACTAGGGGCGCTTTTAAAGATCCCGTGGCGGTCAAAATTAATCCGGAGTCTCCCCCTACCGCGTGCCTCATAATCAAATCGCGGTTTTGGCTCGTAAAACCGCAGAATTCAATTCAGAGTCACCGAATAAATCACACCGATTGTCTTTTTTTTTGATTCGGTGGACTTGCCGTGATGCACATGTACAATATATATATATATATTACAAGAGACGTCAAATAAATGCGTGCAGCCCTGTTTCATGCACGTACTGCAGCGATGACTTCGCGCACTCGTTGTCCTTATCCAACGGTTAAAGTCATCTGAGACATTCGGCTTTAGGTTGGCTTTAGGACGCAGCCACGAAAGACGACGACGGTCTGCCGTGGACACACGTGGCGGGCACTTAGGGCATTTCGTAGGTTTGCCACTTGCAGATCCGCAGGCGCAGGTGACCACAGGTGCCAGGGCCACCCCAGCCCGAAGCCTCCGAAGACAAACTTCCTCCATCCGGAAAAGGTTGCGATGAAGGAAGCAGACACCAGGGGGTATAAGTGCACGGGTGCTCCGTCGCGGAGAATGGACTACCACACTTGTAGGAGAGCCCGCGGTCCTAAGGAAGCACTGGTGGATTGTCAGGTAAAGAGGGTGAGTGAGCCATTCGGTCAGCCAGGTTGTTCAGCGAACTCCCACTGTGTCCCTGAGTTCAGTGCACCGAATGCCTAATTAATTAGGTTTAGCTGTTTTCACACATTCAGTAATTATGAAATTATGGGGTTTGTCGTCCCAACGCAACTCGGGGGCCACGAGAGACACCGTATGTAGCGGGGGCCTCCGGATTAATTTTCACCATTTGGGGGATTTTCTCTAACAGGCACCTAAAGCGCTGTACGCGCGCGTTTTTGCATTCCGACCACATTCAACTGCCGCGGCCGTCAGTCGAACCTGTGACTTCGTGCTGCTCAGCGGCAGAATGCCACGCCCAGCTTCGGTTATCGCTCTGAAGATTGAGTATACACAAGTACATATATATATATGTACTTAAGTCATGTAGGACAGTGACTTAATTTGGCTCAGTTGCTGCAGCATTACACGTAGAGAATGACGTTGGTCGTGGAAACGCGCGTTGATACTATGACTTTCTTTTTTTCCTACGGCACAAAAATTAAAGCAAACAGAAATAGAGCAAAAAATGTTATTGCTTTGAGCGACTGTTTGACTCCTGCAGCAACGACTCAATTCACAAGAGTTAAGCAGTTCTATAAAAATATACTATAGCAAGCTACAGCTTTAAGTTACTCTACCTCATATATTAAATGAGCCAGACATTTGCCTCTTGGTTATCTGCAGCCGATTTTCCTATTGCTTCGTAATGAAAAACATTCTGCCACGAGCAGTGCTGGAAGGCGTTAACATATTTGCCACACTGCCGGCGCAAAGTGCAAGTGGCGTAGCTTCACGAGTAAAAGTATCAACAGCTAGAGTTCAGTGTACGCTTTTTCAGCATAAGATGCAGTCGAGCTCTCGCTGCATGCATGTGTCACTCGGACGCCCTATTCGAACGTGTGTGGCCACACAAGTTTATGATATATAGCTTTCGAGAGCAACCTTCAGTTGCCATAAAAGGTGGGGAAAAAAATACTGCCTACGCGGTTCCGTTGGCCCGCGGGACACCTCACTCAGTCTCAAAAGTGCGAACGATTGGAAGCAATCAAGCTGGTTCTGGCCTTAGTGCGAGCGTGTGCGCGCGCGCGCTTTTGCGCGTACGTGGCGCCGGTGCGACCAGTCACGTTGAAGATGGTTCGCGCTTCCGGGAGTCGCAGTCGATCCTGAGCACTTTGGACAAAGTGTAGCGGGCTACAATGATTCTATTGGCTATCTTTTTCTTTGAGGAGAAGAAGAGGAAGACGTATGGCCGCCCGTCTTCCGCGGCATCGTAATTATCGCGTACACGACTCTCGCACCGCTCAAGTGCGTGTATGAGTGAGCGAACGGCACTCTGCAGCACAAGAGAAGGTAAATACATTTTCCAAATATTTCTGCTGCCCGTATGGCTCGCTCTCTTTGAGATGTAATAAATGAAGGGCTGGGGCCCTGCATCAGGGGCGACTTTCAATTCTCAAACGTATGCAACCGCGGCAGCGTACGGGAGGACGGCCCGCGTGGATACCGAAGCACGCGAGCCTCGCTTCTCTGCGAAGACGCTGGTGTTTCGTGCCGCAGGTGAAACAAAGGAGCAAAAGTTCTTTTTTTTTCTTCTCGCGCCGTTTCACCAGTCAGACTTTCGTATTTCCGTAATTAATCGACGTTTTCGCGATCTCTCCTTGTTAAACGAACGTCTTAGTGATCGCTAATCGCGTTAATTTGGCACGCTAAATGAAAAATTATTTATCGCTCAACGCGTGCCTCCGCGCGCGCGCGCAATCTACAACAAAATGGCGCGTGCGCAGCCCTCGCTAAATTTCTGGTGATGCATCGCTCCAACTTTGTGCACGGGCGCGCGGATGTTCTTGCATTGTTTCGCGTGATTTATTGGACAGGCCAGTGTTATAAATACGCATCCGCGCGCGCTCGGTGAAGAACAGGCGAGTGCGTGGGCACACAACAATAACGCGCCCGGCGAGCCGAAATTGTAACTAGTAAAAGAAGTCTAGTACCATTTAGGAGAGGGACAGGGTCAGCAACACGTGGAGTCATTAATAACGAGCGCACGCTTGCGGTTCGCAACTTGCGCGCAGCACTCTCGGAAAAAGCGGGCCGAGCAACAAAAAGTTAAAAGTGCGCATGCCACATTAGAGAGTAACCCAAGCAGGCCTCGGACGAGGACGCGCCACGCATCGGAGTAAACCGGGCCGCTCGCGCGGGGAGTGCGACGGGAAGATAAGTCGCCAGCAACATCACGCTGTGAATCGTTTAATTAATGTCGGCGCAAAATGACAAGCAGAAGATTACGACGCGCACGTGACAGCGCTTGAAGGTGCGATTCGTGCGCGGGCCACGACCAACGAGGGCCGAAGAAGTTCGGCGCAGTCCCCGAAAGAACGCGGGCACAAAAATTCTCAAGTCACGCGGCTGCTGAAGTGGGAAATGCGAATGCTGCTTCACGTATACGTTGATCTGAACTCTTCTTGCTTTTCTTCTTTTCTCTGGCGTGTCCTCTCTCTGACTACGACTGATTACTGTGAAGGAATATGAGGCAATCACGTGTTTAGAACAAAAAAAAACAAGAAATAGAAAGAATTCGCCCGATTGCTCAGCACTCCTAAAATTTCCTAAAAATTTCCTAAAAGCGGGCTGCCTTCAATGTAGCCTTATGCATGCCAATGCTAGCGTTTCTTGATACATTTGACGTTTTGCTGTAACTCTTAACTAAGAATTCGCGACTATTACAAGCAAGGATTCAAACCGCGATAACGTCATTTACATGTTGCCGCACTTTCGCAACTGTCCGCAATGCTGGCTTAGGGGGGAATAAGTTAGGCTGCTCAGTACGAGATTGCGAGTTCGATACACTGCCGCAGCTGCCGGATTCATATGGGACAGAGTACGAAGATGCCCGTGAGCTGAAATATTTGTGGGCGTTAAAGCACCTAAGCTGGTCGAAAATAATTCGCAGAGAGAGAGGGAGAAGGAAAGGGAGCGAGGTTATCCGTGGGCGCCCCCGGCTGGATACCGTACACGTGGGGAAGAGGAAAATGGGAGTATAAAGAAGTTACAAGGAAAGCTAACGACAAGAATAGATCAGTGTTCTCTCACGTTTAGTCACAAGAGACCGTATGGTTCAATTGCCTAGTGAAAGCGCATTAGCGCTTTGATGGCTTTGTGCATATTACATTTCCTCAGATCGCAGGGAGGACCATTTAATTCTGAAGTGTCCACTACGATTTCTTTCGCAGCCACGACAGCCACAGCCTTGCGAAAAAGCCCTCCGTACAGATAGTTAACCAGCGAAGCTGAAACATGCACCCCAGTGTTTACCACTGGGTTAATCAGGACGGTTAATTAAACTACAGCTTGGTAAACTGCTGGATCCCCGGTACACAGTTGCTGCTTGCGCTCGACTGCACGAGCCTGTTCTTGTGCCCAGACTGCAGCACGGGCACGGCGTAGACGAGCTCGTTCCCGGTTCTACTCGCGGCGTTGCTGATCGAAAGCTGCCTGCTCCTCAGAAGTACGTATGAGGCGCGGCCTACCCATTTCGGAGCCTGACAGAAACTGCTACGCGCCCACTTGGCTGCGACGGAGAGCAACGGCGTCGCTGCTGGCGCAGCCAATCGCGCGCCTCTATTTCTCTTTTTTTTTTTCGTGCGTGGGCGTAAGGTTGCGCGAGAGTTTTCGGCGTACAGTCGACAGACGAATGGGCGAACGGACGGACGAATCGGCTAGCCATATACAGCTTCGCTGTAATATCATCAAATAAATGCTTGTTTCATTGTTTTTACGGAATACATGTTGAATGCGGTGTTTCTTAAACTACATGTACTATCGCGCTCAGTATGAACTACAATGCAAAAGCACGTGGCAAAGCGGTCACGAGTTGTAGCGCATACTGAGCACGATAGCACGGGATGCCGGTGCACGTGTTCTCACAGATTACAAAAGCGTTAAATAAATTATGGGGATTTACGTGCCAAAACCGCGATCTGATTAGGGGGCAGGCTTTAGTGGGGGACTCCGGAAATTTGGACCACCTGGAGTTCTTTTACGTGCACCTAAATCTAAGTACAGGGTTGTTTTCGCATTTCGCCCCCATCGAAATGCGGCGGCCATGGCCGATTACAAAAGTGTGTTCCTCTGTGTTCCGCGTATCGTAGTAGCCAGGGTGCGGGTCATCTGGTGAAATTGGGAAAAGTTAAGGAAGATGGGCAGAAGCCTTCGTTCATCTCGTAATTCAACCTGACGATTCCAAAACGGAGCCAGAATGATTATTATTTTTTTAACATATACACACTTCCCAGGAAAGTGAAGGCGAGGAACAGGCTAGCAACTGCCACTGGACGGGGCACAGCGCCTTCCTACTCTTCAGAAAGGAGGAGACAGAAACGTGGAAATGGAAGATAAAAATAAAGGGAGGAAAGAGGGGAAAAAAAGAGAAAGATGACAAATCTCAAAGAATAAAGCAGAACACACAAAGTATTGGTCACGCACAGTGAGTCACGCTACTAAATAATTTTAAAATATGAGAGCTAGTGTATGAGGCCTTGCCATTTGAAAACAGAAATAAGCTACAAATGTGAACCTAAGTTAGTTACTTCTAGAAAAGCAAGGAGAACGCGATGATCCTGATCGCGTCGAGTGACGAAGGCTGCCACGGGGGCACTAGGTGGGCAGCATGATCGAATCGACCAGGGATTCTGATGACGAGACTGGATATACGAAACTTCCGAAAGCAACATTTTATTTAGTATGTTAAATTTTACAAACACCAAGATATTGCTGGAATAACAAATACTGTTGACTTAAGTGGTGAAATTGGCTGGAAGATAAGACATACATACATACATACATACATACATACATACATACATACATACATACATACATACATACATACATACATACATACATACATACATACATACATACATACATACATACATACATACATACATACATACATACATACATACATACATACATACATACATACATACAAGTGAAGCACGTGCCTCCTGCACGTGCGTTCCCTTATTTATATGCTAAGATGCTGAGAGAAATGAAAAGTAATGAAGAAAAAGTACGTAATAGCATGAAAAAGTGAAGAACCAATTAAATTACGGATGACGTCATGTCACTGTTGAGCGCAATGATGAAAAAAGCAAATCAAATTAAAATTCGTACTCATCCACACTCAGTATAAAGTATAATAATAATAATAATAATAATAATAATAATAATAATAATAATAATAATAATAATAATAATAATAATAAAGGTAATCATGAGGGGACACCAAGGAATTAAATGTTTGAACAAAGTATTTATTTCAAGAAATTGGAGCTCTATGGCCAGGTTAGAATTAAAATATAAAGAGTTTATGGAGACGAAGGTTCTGGGTGTGTTGGGTCGGGTCGGGTCAGGTGAGGCCAATGACGTCGGTTTTCTCGGCTAATTCCCACAGTGCCTCACAAAAGCCAGCGCCTTTGTGTATCCAAAGGGATATGATTGGACGGAGAGATAAAGATGAAAATGAAACAAAGGGGTCCACTATTTTTCGGTCCTCGTAGAGCCACTAGCTTCAGCAAATTTTCATTTGCCCTTTGAACACAAACAGGAGTTAAGCAAGTCCTACGCATTCGCTCTGCACTTCGAGGCTAAGTAGTTTGACAAAAGAGTTTTACATGGCGCGCAACGTTCTCTTCCCAGAGCCTAAAAATGGACTTCAACGACCGCATGCACTTTCTGAGAATTCCAGGCTTCACGCCTACATTATGCGTCCGCTCGTCATAAAGTGGGCGCTGTACCAGATGGAAATGTTGTTTATGACAAATGTGCTAGCGCCAGTTCAAATCCGACCTGAGAGGTTCGGTTTTTTTTTTCTTCCACTGTCTGTTTATGTAAAAAAAAATGTAAAAAAAAACAATTAATACCAGTAAATTAAAACACGTGATTTCACACCTGTGTCTATCTCAGTTCAATTATTGTTGGCTTCTTCAGTAGTAACCTCCGTAAACCGAGCCTTTCATTATCCCTGATGGTTCTAGCGAAAAATGACAGATAGTGCGACAGTGCGCCAACCCTAAAGGGAGAATTGGTATCAGACCGCACACGAAGCTAATAATTAGGCAAGAACATTAGCGCAAAAGCATCTTTACATCTGCGGAGATTTTCCACAATGCATCACTGAGTGTAGTTCCCGAGTTTATATAGACCGTTTTTTCGTAGGCGCCGCCATATTGTGAGCGCAGTGGCGCCGCCTATGAGCAGCGCCATACTGGCTTGGGTGAAAGCGGTCTTTTGCATGGCAGGTATACGCTCGGCGGCAGGTTCTGGCGTTTGTTTTCGCCGTCGTGCGGCCTGTTTAGTATGACGTGCGTCTTCTGCATGGTAAACGGCTCTGTGAGACGTGCTGAAGTGGTTTAAGGCGTCATGGCCGGAATTTCTGCTGGCGTTGAGGCGGACGGAACACGCAGCGCGATGTGTGCGCGCATATTCGAGTCTACAATCAGCCTCGGAGATGAATTGTGTAGTTCTGAATGTTCCAGTCACTAATTTGACCTTATTGCAGTATTATTCTCTATTTCTAAGCTGCGGTTTAGGAGCCATGAAACATACGCGACGATCGTAACAGCGTGAGCGTGGGTACCGTTCTGCTACGATAGCAGCTGTGATGTTATACTTTGACAAGCGTTCAAACTGTTCGCTGCAGGTTACATTGCGTGACAACTTGGTTCGATGGATGAGGTTTCCGCCCCTGAATAAAATAGTTTTGGCAAGTGTTGGCAAGTCTTACAGTCTGAATTACGCTTGTCCAGCAAAGGGACTGTTTACGAACTGCGCGAGCGTCCTAAGCAGTGGTAGGTGCCGGATTACATACATCTTTGTTCTATATACCGCATGGTCCAAGCATACCGCATCAGTGGTTAGATATTTATAAACGTTGTGCGGCGTGACTATGCGAGGCCCTGTCGCGGCGTTAGCCCGTTTTCTCTTGTGTTTTCTAGAAAGAGGATAATAACCGAATTTCTTTTTCGGTTGTGTTTGTTCCGTTCTCTACGACGCACTCACACGCATTACGGAAATTTTGTCCTCAAAAATAGGCATCGCATTCTTTTTGTGCGATCCCTCATATATTAAGGCTGTATGCAGGCCAAAAAGGCAATGCCGAAGCGCACAGCTTACATATGTACCGTGCTGGATCACCAACCGCAGTGATCGCTGTGTTGAGCAGCGCCATCGGCCTCATGCAGGAAGGCTAGCGCAGACATACGGTAATTTCAAGCCTACTAGACTTGAAATGCGCGAGAACGGTGCCGGTGCATCACAAATACTTGATTGCGCCTGCCGCTTAGATGTTTCGTGGTTGCCTTAGGTTGGCCGTACACGAGCAGGCGCTCTTATGCTTTATGTTTTACTCCCTACGCCAAGCGATAAGATATTGAGCAGATTTACCATTTCATGCTGCTAATACAGAGACACCGGTTTTCTTTGCTGAAATAAAACCGATATAAGCATAATAGTTCACAACACATACACACACCGCGACTGATAATGTGCGTACACCGCGGCTGATAAAACGCGTCACATTTTCGCGCCCCCAAAAGATATTTCCGCCTATTGTAGTTACCGATGCACCGAAAGGCTTCCCTGACGACCCTATATGAACGGACACGGCGTAAATTTCACAGAGTACGGTCTAAAACATCAAGAAATCGTTCCGCAGCACGCGACAGCAATACTTTCAAGCAGCGCCGCGCCGGATCGCCCAAGCCAGAGAGGAGGGAAAGGCTCTCCGCGCGCCCTGTCCTCCTCGCCCGATGAAACGGTCTATAGTGCATGCACGAAATGAGGAGGAAATAATTTAGCTGGCACTGCGTAAACACTCGGACATAAATTCTGATTCAGTCCTCAAAGTCACCAATTCATTTCGCCACACAGCACAAAAAAGTGCAACGACGCTGAGGGGTGCAGTCTGAAAGCCACAGAAGGATTTCCAGAGGCCTAGAGTCTGTTAGAACACAGACGCAGCAGGATGCAGCAATTAACAATGTCCTTCGTTGCTGGATCTGAAAAAAAAAAAAAAATCGGCAGAGACACTTAAGACTGCTTACGTGTGGGAATGCGAAAGCATTATATTCCTTTGGTGAAATGTCTTTTTTTTTCCCGCGTGTCCCTTGTCTGCGTTTTAACTGCGCCCCGGTAAGGCCAAATGAAAACTCGCCAACCATGTGAACGCGCTCGCTTGCCCGCGAGTAGTTCACAATTCGAAGCACCGTTCAGAGGCGTCTAATTCGACATTAATGCTTTTTATTTTATACGCTTATTTTACACACTCATGACGTGGCGCCACCTCCTACCCGTTGTGTGCGCCACCACGTGATCAATGATGCCCGCACTAGGCACACATTTAGTCAACCAAAACCGTGGAGCCTCCGTGGCGTCGGGCAAGCGTGCTCGTCGCGCACCCCGGTGGCCCGGGCTCGATTCTCACCCAGACCGAAATTGACGTAACATTCTTTTCAAAGGCATTAGTTTAATTCCTTTACATGAACGTTCCTGAGAAATTTGATGTGAATCCGAGTATTTTTTGGCGTGTTTTCATTCATTGCCGTCGGCAATTGCTGGTACCATCATTCGGTCATGCCGCCGACTACAATGCCAAATTTTCGCGTAATGGGGCATGTAAACATTTCGCATTTAAAAAAAAGAGCTGCAGTGCACATATTACATAGCACATTGAACCGTGTGCGCCAATTTACTGCCGAATAGAAACGCTGAAGAGTGAATTAATTGCACTGAAGCTCTGTATCACGACGCCACATGCATGCTCACTAAGAGGTACAGAATTATCGGCGGTTGAGGAAGCGTAATTACTGGTCACAAACAATGACGACTGAAGGGTGGAGTCGTATTATCATTGTCATGATACTCACCGATACCTTTCTATAACTTCAAATGAAAGCTTCACGGCATTCTAAACAGCGTGACTCTATTTATAAACAGACGAGCACGTTTTCACAATTTATACCTCACCGGCGCTCCTTACATTAAGTAATGGTAATATCCAATCGATTTTACATGCTTTGTGTATTCTGTGCCACGCCTGAAATTGGTATCATTCGGAGTAAAACACAACGGAGCGAAGCAGCCCCCCCCCCCCCCCCCCCAACTTCGGTTCAACTTATATTACAGAATCTGTAGTGTTATTACGCAAGGCTCTGGATTTAAGTATGTATCGCCCCTGCAGTAGACTTTGATAATGATGACGCAACCTTTTGAACTAACGAAAAATAATGAAAGTGTCCAAGCCAGCATAGCTGGTGCCATTAATCAATGTAAAAGAGTGGCTGTTTACTATTATTCTGTAAATATGAATAAGTTTCACGTTTAAATTTAGCACTGAACCACCTACAGAAATCACATGCAACGTCAGCATGCAAACATGCTTGCTCGTTTTTTATTTTATTTTTTCGAAGCGGCTACCTCACTATGACACTGATTGCTTCAGCTTCTATGGAGCAATTGTAGTAAGTATAATACCGAAGCATTTCCCTTATGTAAACGTGATCTGCGGAACAAACTGCTGGCCCCGAGTGGGAACGGCATTAAGTGCACGCTCTGCGAAGATAGAAGAAAAACGCCGTCCGAAATTAAAGGCAGGAATGAATTAGACGCTCGCGTGATGGCGCGAGAGGCGCACAGATGTGCCTCCGGCGCCGTTATCAGATCACACGCTCGACGTCATACGGTCGGTCCCCGGCGCGCAGAGTCGTCCGCAGGCAGTGGCGGAGGACATCAGGCCCAGAGCAGTGGCGAGAGACGGAGAGCTTTGTCGCGCAGCATTGGAGATCTACTTTCTTCGGTCAGCAAAAACAGCCGAGGACGACAGCGGGACATGCATCACACGAGGCCCGCTCTATAAAAGACTTTGTCCCTGCCAACAAAGAGACCTTATTAAACGGCCGTCCGGAAAGGGACTTAATCTTCCATGATGAAGCAGAGTCCCCACGACTGGGGCCGGCGAATCGCCTGTCTGTCGCGACGCGTCCCAAAGACAAAAGAGTTGCTCGCGGCCGAACAAGAGCAGCGGCGCTAGGAGGGGGGGAGAAGCGAAATCGTAGATGATATAAGGGCTATCTCGGCTCCTCTTCGTCGGTTGCATCGTCATCATCACCGGCAGGCCCCCGCTGGCTGCTTTTCTTGCGCTTTGGCAATTTAGCCCTCGGGCCGAAGACAAATGTCTTGGTGTGACACGCTGTTATGGTGCCTGCCCTCAAGACGTATATATGGTTGCGATATAGAGCCTCTATCGCCCCGTCCTCGGCGAGTCCTTTTTCTTCCCTTGTGTTCCTGCTCGGAACGTGTGTGCCCAAGACGAGTGGGCACCAGCGAGGAAAAGCCGTGTATGCCCTCGTTGAGTGTCGCTCTGTTTGTCCGGCCAGCTCATTGGCCGCTATCGTTTTGAGAGATGTGCGGCCCTGAATGGCGGCGGTCTTGTTCCGCCGCGCGCCTGGGCGTGAAGTTTCGCCACCTCGGCTTCGCTGTGTTTTCAAATGAATGGCTGTATCTGCTGTAGACACGCGCGGCCCGCAAGTAAACCTTCCGGCTGGGTCGCTTTATGTACTTCGTGCCGCCTCCCGGAGCTTTGACATGGCCGAGCTTCTCGGATCACTTCTGAGACCCGCCGCAGCGAGGCCCTTCTTCCGCTGCCCGCAGGAGGAATTACTTCGAACTTCAAGTTCCGAAAAGAAAAATAATACATGTGACCACCTCTCTTTCAACCGCTTCTTTCTGAGTTAGTAGTAATGACAGTATATTAATGGCCGCCTTGTCCCTTTCTTAAATTTGATCTATCCCGACACAGAATAAAGCTAGGCGAACAGTCCCACAGAGTTGGCGAATACTACGCATTGTCCATTCATATAATCGACCATTTACTAAGTGCAAGTTTTATAGCGGGAAAATGAGAGATTGGCACTATGGGACCGGTCCGTGTGATACTGAGGGAGGGTAACTTTCTCGGTGAAGTATACGTGAAACTTATTGGCATGTATCTATTTATTAAAACTAAGGTTAAGACGTGGTGAACTTTATAGTCGGAGATTGGACGGCGGTAACATGACGGCTGTTCACGTTAACGACGTCCCCATACGTTCCTACAGATGAACAGGTTGGACGTAAAAAAGGCATCTGCAAGGTCTTGGATCACTTAGGACTTGGGAGTACTTGCATACAACAGTCGTTAATATGATGCGAAAGGAAGAAAAAAAACGTTGTCAGAAAAGTGTTACGTTTTCTTGTTCCGTCAAGCTAGATTAAAGTCCAAGTAAAAACAGCTTTCGTCGGTTCGCAAGCACAATCGAAACTACACTACAGAAGAATGAAGTCAACGTAACCTCGAGACAAAGCAACTTTGCCGACAACACATAGATACTAAAGCTAAACTTTACACCTGCGCGTAATTTTTTATTCCACTACAGCAAAACGAACAAAGACGAAATAAAGGCAATTGCAGCTTGTCGCGAACCGCAACCGAACACCGACTGAGCTTGAAGGGCGGCCTTTTTGCCGCAATATTTCGAGACCTTTCAAGGGCGCAGTTACAGGTCGGGGGCGAACAGACGACTCGGTGGGAAAGAAATTGGCCGAATTGCAGAGGGGACTCGGCACTGCGAGCCCACACGCACGCACAAATCGAACCGGTCTCCTGCTGCAGAGCAAGCAGGTCGAGCCGAAGCGAAGTACACAACTCAAAGTCCGCGCAGCTGCAGCAGAGGACAGTCGGCGAGCGAGACCTCGGAAGTATCATCGATATATCGCTCCGGGACACGCTCTGAGCAAGGGAGGAAGCTATCATGTTGTTGTGGCAGTTAACTAATGATGACCACGGGCCGCTGCTGCAAGACTCGGCTCCCGCCGCCGTTTTCGACGCTGTGCTCCTGCGCGCTGCCTCGGTCCTGTCCGTGTGGCAGCGGCTTCTACGCTGCACTTGTCGCATTAGTTTGGCTTCCTTTCTTTTTCTTTTTTTTCGCTGCAGTTCGCCGGTTCCTGTTCCCGTGTGCTTTCCTCTTTTTTTTTTCCTTCTTCTCTCGCCGTCGCCAGCCAGCGCTGGTGCACACTGTGATGAAAGCAGGCGTTTTCGTTTCACGATCATTTTTTCTTCTTCACTACCTCCCCCCCCCTTCCCCCCGCACCCCCCGTGTCTTCTCCTGACGCTACTACCACCTCTTTGGCTGCAGCACCTTTCCTTTTCCTCTTTTTTTTATTCCCCGGAGATGGGTTCGCCTTTATGGACATAGCTCTTGCACGCCTTTCTTTCTTTTTTCCCTGCGCGCACGATTCCCATAATTTTTTTTTTTTTGCTTGTATTCGGGAGACTAAATATATGCGCTCTTAAACGACGTACTCACAACGAGGGCACGCACAGGCTTTGAGATGCTTTATTTGCTGTTACGTAAGCTCCCGCAGCGCTTCGCCAGAAATAACGGTTCGGATGCCAAAGGTCCACTCGTAATGAAGGACGCTATTATGGTTGTAGTAATGACACTTGAAAGCTCTTCGGACGGATTCTACCCACTCGCCGGCTAATAGTTCGTTACATATAATCATGCGCTCCTCGAACATCCATTGATCTTCAACGAGGCCGGTGGTGACCAGGATCTTTTTCGGAATCTCGTCATATATACTGCCTCACTTCGGATATAGGTATATTTATCTGATATGTACAGGACCAGTGCCTTCCATAGCGGTAATAAAGCTCATCCCACCATGCCTGCAATAAAGCCTGTTAAGAAACACTCTTAACTGCACATGTTCTAAAAAAACACATCCAGGAATATGGTTAAACAACACTTTCCTTTAAAAAAATCGAATTAAGTTAGGTGCGCACATCCTAATTGCTGCAATTCCATCTAAATCAAAGTACAAGTGGGTATTTCGAGTCATATCGGCAGAGAACATACAACAAAAGCTGGCGAACTCGGCAAGTTTTGCCAATACGAAAGGACTGAGCGCTAATTGTAGACAAGGCAGTATACGATTGCAAGTAGGCGAGGCAGTACGATTCCCGGCGGAGACAGTAACAGCAAACACATACGATATAATGACGTGCAGCGTGTGTGGTGTCTGCGCCTTGCTTGCTTGCGTGTTTGCTTGATCCTCCTTTCATGGCGCTTACCCACTACGGGGGATTCGCCAAGAAGCCGGTGGTTAAATTGAAGGGGGGGGGGGGAGAGTAGACTTGAAAGAGAGGGTAAGTCAGGGTAAAGTAGAAATGTTTTATAATTAGGAAACACACTAACTTGACAGGGTGAATTAAAAATATAATTGCAATTTTACTTAAACAGGATTTCTCCACCACTGGCGTCTTACTTCTTCTTCTTCTTCTTCTTCTTATTATTATTATTATTATTATTATTATTATTATTGTTGTTGTTGTTGTTGTTGTTGTTGTTGTTGACCAGGGCTGTTGAAATAAACGTTATCGGATTGCTTTCTGATAGTACGTTGAGATTCTCCGCCAACTCTAAGCGCGTAGCAACACGAGACCTGCACACGCTCTGTTTCGTCTGCAGACTTGCAATGTATTTCCGTATACCCCCCTTCCCTTCCTCAGCTTCGCATCCATAAGTTTTCCTCTAGTGCCTGCTTACGTCTCAGCGGTCTGGAATGGCACAAGTCAAGCAGCATACTAATCGAGCGTGAGCAGAAATAAAAAAATTATGAATATACACAAACATCGTTTCTTGACCTCGGGCATTAACAAATTTTCCAGCTTGGATAATTATCCCACACTTCCGCCAATTACCTTCAGGCATAGTCGTACCTATACGTCCTCTTTTTGTATAAGGTCATTCACAGAATGTTTACATGCGCGGAACTACTAGGTTTTGTTTTACTACCGGTTCCGCAGAATACTACGAGTGAACACATATACAGCCTACAACGTTCCTGCTTTTTTCAGGATACACTCGCCTCTCCACAGGTTCATCTTCTCCGTTTTGTTTTCTCTCAAAACGTGCTGTGCTTTTTCAGTTTCGAGCTTCGTGCTTCCTCTTTCTAGCAACACTCCTCTCCTGTCCTATGACAGTTTCTCTCTACTTTAACATGTGTCGCCTCGTCACCATATATGTACATGTTCATTATGTCAAAACACATATACACACCTACGCATAGTACTGAAGAAAGAGATAGGTAATTATGTACAATATGTCTTTTATCATTTATGGCACAGAAAAAAACCATATCGTCGTCGTCTTATCTGTTTATAATCATTACATATTCCCACAATCAGCTAATGCAAATTGACGCCAGTACAACAACCGAGAGGTTGTTCCTGGGCAATGAATACTGATTTATTGACACTGATTGACACTGATGGACATCAGCGAATTCCACCTTATTATCGAAATGTGTAATGGGGGCATTTTGAGCTAATCAGAGAGGCCGTAGCAGCTCTCTGGGCCAATCATAGCTGGCAACATGGCGAATTTGACAATATGGCGAAATCTGACAATGTCTAGAATGGCATCCTGGCATCCGGCATAGCCACTACATGAGATCACCGCGGGTTCCTTTTCAGATAAGATTCGTGCTCTCGTTTGGTCGCGGTTAGCTTGCTTATTATCCAAAGGACGAGAAACCGTCGAAACGCCAAATCGTATACCACGCAACTGCTAGACCTCGCGTAAAGGAACTGACGTTAAAAAAGGAAAGAGAGAGAGAGAAGCTGAAAAGGACGGAACTATCTGAGAGCCCGCTTGGCGACACAGTGTTTTCGACTGCGACCGATCGCTCTTGGTAGCTGTCGCGGTGGGCGCTGGGGACTTTTCATTTTGTGCCTGGCGACTCCGACCCGCGCGCGGACTCGCTCGCGAGTGAGCTCTCGTCGCCCCCTCCATCTTTCTGGACATGGGCGAGCCACCGACCAAGCTCTCTGAAACCGATCCTTCGCGCTTAATTCTCTGCACTGCCATTCCTACCTCCGCTTTTCGCTCTCGGACAACAGTGCTACGTTACACCGCGATCTGGGAGGCCAACCAGCGGTACTTGAGCTATTTCGGCGCATCGTTGACGCCCTCAGGACTCTCGGCCGGGAAGCAAGAGAGGCGAGACGAGGGGGGTTTGCTGTCAAGCGTCGTCAGCCCGAGCAGCAGGTAATGGTCCACAAACCGAGTAATCGAATTCGGCGAACGAGCAAATGGCTCGTCGTCGGGAAGGAGGGAGGCAGCAGCGGTGCACGGGCTACGAGCCGCTTTGAGTATAATGCTGGACACGTGACTTGGCGTCCACGCCGGCCGGGAAAGAGGTGGAGGAGGTGACCGGTGGGAGGGTCAGCCTGCGGAATTAATGAGAGACTGCGGAGTTGCAAAGACCGACGCTGTAACTACGGGTCCTCTTCAGCGTGACTAATCGCTCGGCTGCATCGCAACTAATGCCTTTGTTGTGCGCTGGTGAGAGTAGGCTGCTGCACAGCACGGACGATCGCGAATGAATTATGCGTGCCCAGCAAACACAAAGCACGTTTGAATAATGATGACTCATTAATAAGGCTGGGGCTCACTGCTGCTGCGATGCAGCGTTTTCCCTGACGCTTGCACCTCGTTTGTCCTGATCACGGGGAGCAACAAAACGCAGAACCTGAAGAAGTACGGCGGCGCAGCAGACGGCTCCACAAGATGCGTACACTGTTCTGCGAAAGAAGTTTTCGGTTATGGAGTTGGGAGGGAGGAGGGATAGGGAGCCAGAATTTTCAAACAGGAAGCGGTGCCAGTATGGTGTTGCGAACGTCAACATAGGAGGTATATGGTCTATGGCACCTTAGTTGACCACGGTGTGCGTCCATGTTGTCGTGCTTAACGTCAGCGCCGTACCTAATTCACAGATACAGACGCATGCAATACGACAATACGACAGACTCGTTACTCGCGTCGTGGAACTGAGAAGGAAAAGCCTCCTCCCCTTCACGCCTTATCTTTCTCGCACCAAGAAAAGATGAGAAAAAGAAAAAACAAGAAAAGAAAACGCGCTAGTTTCCCGCAAAAGAAGAGAGGCGGACGCGTAAAAGCATACGATTAGTAGAATAGAAAGTGACCTTTTCTTATTAGTGAAGCCAAAAAGTGCTCTTGAACGTTGCTTAAGCAAATAATAATATATCTGTTTGCCCGCATATAGGACACATAACCACAGCCCTCAGAGGCACGTAGTTTAAAGTTGAAAAACTCTAGTTACAATCTTGAGACTCATTTGGGAAGACGAGAAACAATAACGGTATGACGCTTCTGCACCACAGCCAAGCTAATGTGAAGAGTTGAAGTGCCAGAAGAGAGAAAAACATTAACCAGTCAATTTATAGGAAAAGCACTTCCAATGCGTAAATATAACATACAGACTGTAACCGCAGAGCTCCTGTGCAGCAATTAGTATCATCAATCCACAATGTAGTGAAGGTGCTCTTGTGCTTCTTGAGGGCGACTGGCCTGCGTGAACGCGCGTGTGCGTGCATTCACGTCGCCTTTCTTCCTCTTTCTCCCTTTTCTTTGCATTCCCATTTCCGTCCGCCATCGCAGGGTAACGAACCAGACGCTTTTCTGGTTAACATTCATCCCTTCTCTCTCTTCACATCTCCTTCTCTCCTCGCGCTGAAGAAACTTTGCATCGTTCGAAACGTTTATGTGTGCACTGTGATCGCTTCGAATCAGCAGGAGGTTGTCTGGCACGTACTATCGCTCTGAGCTACTACAGTGCTAAAGCGGGCGGCAAAGCGGTGGCGCGTTGTCGCTCAGGCTGAGCGCGATAGTACTTCCCAGGTGGTTGCTGCATGCAGGGATTCACTTGAAAGTCGAAGTCATGCCCTATTTGGACCGTAGGTCAGCCGGTGACTGACCGTTTACTCCTATGGGTCAATCGCACTTTGTTCTGAACCATGAAGAGACAACTATAACTAATAAATAAATAAATAAATAAATAAATAAATAAATAAATAAATAAATAAATAAATAAATAAATTTGTTGCACTGGAGTAAACATGTTTTGCAGAAGATATAGCGAGACATGCTGTATGGCACTGCTACGTGTGATCACGTGCTTGTCGTACTTCTCCTACAGGGACGTAGAAGTACCATGGGCGACAAAAGATTACGGGGCGCACGATCGGCAAATAAGCTCAATCTTCTCGACCGTTGGACTCATAACCTGGCGTTCAGAGTTCAGACTTACAGCCTGCAGCAGTATGATCAACCGTGTTCCATAGTTTAAAGGCGAAAAACTTTAAACTCTTCATACCCGAGCTCAGTGGAAATCTTGCTTGGTCGAAAAACCCGCTTATTGTAAACAGCTGACGCCGATTGTTCACATGCCGCACCTGTGATGTCATGCCTTTGTTTTGCCGGCACCAGCAGCGAAGCGTCTCTTCTCTACTCTTCCTTTTGTCGTTCTTGCGTATGAAAGTGTTTCTACCGGAGGAACTGTCAGCGGGGCACGCTATATGTGCACGGCCGAGAACATTGTCCAGAGCAGCGATAACACGAATGGGACAGTATAGCGCACTACCATTGATATTCCAGATGATCCCATTCGCGCACCGCAGGGACAATGAGCCATGAAGGTATGCGTCGCATTTATACCCCCGATGGCGTTAGATCGAGAAGGAAAACCGCTTCAAGCATACATGCACGTGACCGTATCATGGATGGAAAGAGGAGGATATTAAAGCGTTTAACCGCTCACTATTGCTTTGACCCTCACCGCTGACGCGCGCCCGACCCACACAACAGTGCATGTAAGCGCCAATGAAACATTGGGGATAAGAGAAATGCTTTGGCAGATCTCATGTAGATGAGCCTACAGCAGTGCGACTACACCGCTTGATTCGTAGCCTCGGCGGCCTCATTCCAGCGAGAGCGAAAGGCTAAAGAAAGAAAAAAAGGAAAATGTTCTTGCATCGTGCTTTTGGCGCACATTAAAGAACATCAGGTGCGCAAAACATTGCGGAGCCCTCCGCCATACGGGGTCTTCCACAACCCCAGTGTTGCATTGGAAAATTCAATCAATCAAATCAGTCGAAGGAAAGTGCAAAAAGAAACGGAACTTCTGTGACGTATCTGGCACCTGGCGCACTAGTGCACAATAGTACGCAGCATACAGTCACTGAGTACTATATCCCCTTTTTGTTCACCAGTATGTCAGCGTCACGTCGGGAATTGCAAGGTTACTTTCTCGTATTTATGTCGCTTTGACGCAATCAACGTCTTTTTTTTTTTTTTGAAACGTGCCAGGTTGAGCCTTTGGTTCATTTAGAATACAATAAAGGCCTTCTTTAGCGGTAGATAATTAATTATGCCTTAGTAGAGGTCAAAATTCATGACGTCATGGCGTGCTGGTGTGGAATATGCAGGGGGGCGGGGGCGTCACCGCTAGTCTTTTGTCTTTTCTGACTTACCACGTCTCCTGCGAAGGTAAGAGTAGTGACCCGCCGTGGTTGCTCAGTGGCTATCGTGTTGGGCTGCTGAGCCCGAGGTCGCGGGATCCAATCCCGGCCACGGCGGCCGCATTTCGACGGAGGTGAAATGCGAAACCACCCGTGTACTTAGATTTAGGTGCACGTTAAAGAACCCCAGGTGGCCCGAATTACCGTAGCCCCCTCACTACGACGTGATTCATAATCAGACAGTGGCTCATTGGCACGTAAAATCCCATAATTTATTTATTTATTAAAACGCTGGAGTGAGGAATGACGGCACCATCAGCGAGTGAATTGACCTTCGTGCATCCTTTGCCTCAACGCGAACAAAACGCTGAAAGCATAGCGCATACGAAGATACCGGCACTACGCGCACTCTGCGAACATCGCAGATCGCTTTGAAGATACGACCCGCGCGGGCGCGCACTTTGGCCACGTCGCAGATCGCCCTTTCAAGTAGACTACTGCGCTCTACTTTCAAGATACGGCGCCCGCATGGCACCAGCCGCCAGAGAACGAACGACCCCCATGCCTCGAGCGCGACAAAAGAGGGCGCGCTTCCGCCCCGCCTTCCTCGCACGCGCACGAGAGATTGAGTCGCGTTCGCCCGCTCACCCTCACACGATTTCACTCGCACATGCAGAACACGGCATGCCGCGATGATTTTATCCCCCTTGAACTTTACACGAAACGTTACGGCGACGGCAGAAATGCGCCTGGAGTGTCCATATAATTTCTATCGCAATAATAAATAAATAAATATCTCAGTTACTCATCAGAGAATAACATAAGAACCACAAAAATGTTATTTTACTCCACTTGATGTGTTGATACCACAGACGTTGTTTATTGTGAGCCTGGCGACGTAGATTTGTTCGCAAAACAACACTGTGCATTAGATAACTGGACTCTAACTGCCGACTGAGACTGCGTTCGAACGCACGTTCTCTCTTCCATGCTACTTCTTCTCCTGCCATACACAGGTAGCGGCAAACAAACCCGCTCCGCTCTCTACGGACGAACAGGCGCTGTATATATATATATATATATATATATATATATATATATATATATATATATAACCATCACTCGCATGCCCGCCATACTGCGCGACAATTAGCCACGGGGCGTGTGCAAAAAAGCAGGTCAACATGCTCAGAAAGACGTATGCGCAAGAAAAGACGAAAAAAAAAAAACCATCCGATTGGGCAAGAAAATTTTCCTCTTCTCACGACGAGCCGCCTGGACACCCTTATTTCTTGTTTTTCTTCTTCGAGTGACAGATGTCTTTGGGATGCAGTCACTCGATCAAACTTGCGTGAATTTCTTTTTCCAGCTATAACTTGAAGGCCACGGATACGTGAGCGGCCTGCTGATGAGAAGGCGCACCTTTCGAGTAGGAATTGCGCATGCACCGGTAAACAGGCGTCGAGGAACATTCCCCATTACCAAGCGACGCGTACAGCGGCCGCGTCCAATTCTAGGGCGCCCGACCTAGAGCGCATCCCTTGTTCAGCAGCTGGAGTTATCAACGGTTGCGCCTTACGTCTCGAGAAGCCAACGCAACGTTTGGGTCTTTCTTGAAGCGTAGGCAGAACGCAGATATATATATATATATATATATATATATTCAGAAGAAGTGCAGGGTGGCAAGGAAGCATGAATACCTCTGCTCAGTAGCTCAGCCATAAGTGAGCCTTGATTAAATTTATTTCCTTCTTCCTTTCTTTTTAGAAGTAGGGTGAGGTTGCGTTGAAGCGATGTCGAAATGCGTTTTCCACAATATCTCACTCTATTTAAGCCTGCGGGCTCATAGCAGCAGACTTGTCGTCTGTTTCGGGAATAACAGTCATTATCAGGTGCTCGCCCCGGCGATCGCAGCGCCGCTCGGACAGCCGCAGTGCGCCGCGGTTGGGCGCCCCCTTTGGCCGCGTGGTCATAGTGCGCCGGGTGTCCCGATCACTTCGCGGCTATCGGGAGGAGTGGGAAGGGGGTCTGCGTGCAAGCCCAAACGTGGTGCGTGCCCTCTCCACATCCCCGGACGTCGTGGCGCTCTTAATGTGACGCGGAGACAAAGAGAGAAAGGCCAGCGAGAAGGAGGAGGGAGGGTGGCAAGGGCTGTAGCGCCGAGCGCCGTCGAGGGGGAGTGCATCCGATGGACGCTTGTGAGGACCGGCCCGAGGGGGGCCGCTATCCATCAGCGCTGACGTGAAGAATGGCTTGACGTGCTCGGCAGCTCTGCCAGGGATCATCCCGGCCGAGGCGCACGCTTGCGCGCTTGCAGAGTTGCAGCACGCAACAATCCTATTTGTCTGTCTCTCCGAGCCTACGCAGGGGCGAGGGAGGCCACGTTATAAAGCGCCGGGCAGCGACACAATTTATACGCGGAGACGAAGCGTGCGCACGCTTGAGTGAAGCACGACGGGACACTGATTTGGGCTTTCTTCTCTTTATTTTTTTTTCTCGCACGCAGCGTTAATGAGCCTGTTCAAAGTGAGGTACACCAGGCGAAAACGGGTGTCCCTCTAGGAGGCCGAAACGTTTGTCTCGCGGACGGGCCGACCCCTTGTCTGCACTGCGAAAGAAGGCCGCGAATTGTGAAGGAAGCGACGCGGAAGGTGCGCGTGTCCGGAGGCGCTTCGCGCGGACGTGCTCACTAGCCCAGGCGCTGACGCCGTAGAGCTCGAAGCGGTGATCCCGCGAGAGGATGCAACACCGGAGGGAGTGTGCCTGAAGACACAAAGAGGGAGTGGCGGTGCCGGACAGCGGGCCCGTCTGACGAACGAATGACACGAGGAAGGGGCCACCCAGTGAGGGGAGAAACAACTGCCCTGAAACACCGCAAGGTGTGGAGCTATAAATAAGCTTATCGCCAAGATGAATGTTCCACAGCTATTGTTGGTGCAGGGCTATTACTCCTTGCGTAAGGCCGGCTCCGGGAAAGTGCACCACCGTACTTCTCTCCTGCCCGTACACTAACGCTGTATGGAAGCGTGCGACAGTAGCGAGGCGTGCGGAGCTTGCAGGTGGCGTAATCGCTCTGTTTTTATACGAATTTAATACCGCACGCATAAAGCGCAGCTCACTGACGTTAAGTAAGCATAGACACGGCACGCATTTCACAAGTGTACCCAACGGATAGCAGGAATGTGCTAGACAGAAAACAGAAAATGGTTATTAATCATCAAAAGGCAAGCACAGTTTCGACAAAGAAAATAGGAGCCGCGTGGCTTACAAAATTAAATTCTGGGCTTTTAAGTGCCAAAACCATCATACGATTATAAGGCACGCCGTTGTGGGAGACTCCGGGTCAATTTTGTCCACCCGGAGTTCTTTAACGTGCACCCAATGCACGGCATAGACAGGTGTTTCTGCATTTCGCGCCCATCGAAATACGTCCGCCGCGGCCGGGATTCGAACCCGCCACCTCGGTTTAGCAGCGCAGCACCAAAGCCACACCGCCACCACGGCGGGTGCGCGTAGTTTTCGTTTCGCCGCCTGTCTCGACGACTCCCGTTCGGCTGACTGTGCGCCGTTCCGATGAGTCGCCTTCTTCTGCAGAGGCGCTGTTTGCAGGGGCTTGCACGATTGATGCGTGAGCGCCAGCCCAGTATAGGTTCGATTGCGCGGCGGTGCCTCCAGCGCGGAGCCTGGAAATGGAGTCCTCGCGCGCGCGCCCCCTCCCGGGCGCGAAGGGCTGCTGCAGGCAGGAGCCTCGTAGATAAAGCTTCGTGGATGATGCGTGGCAGAACTACGTGCTCGGTCCTGATAAAACGGGACGACCTTCGGCGAGCGGGCCGCGCCAAGGTAGCGCGCTCCCGGCCCATAACTCAGCCGAGATCCGTGCCATAGGCCTCAAATTCATGGCGGCACCACAACCCCCGTCGCTCGCTCATGTCTCTGTTTGAAATATGGGACAAGAACATTGTCCGTATCCACATCTTGGTGCTCTCTGGTCGCCGGGCCCTGGGCCCTTGCCAGGCCCCCCTGGTTTCTTTCTTTATGGCCGCCTCCATGCAAAGAGGGGCCGCCTTCAATACGGCCCCACGATGGAACCCTCTGCCGACACGCCGGCTCGGTGTAAAAGCGCATACGCGTGTAAAGTTGCCATGCGCGCCGCCGTGCTTCCTTGCATCGCTGGGAGGTCTTGAGTTATGGTCAGGCTGGTTTCATTTTGCGGACGCCGCGCGGACGACGCGCCACGCGGCACGATGGCTTTTCCGCGGTCGTTTGTTTCACCTGCGCGCTGCGCCTTGTCTTTCTGATAATGCGACTTTGTGGAAGTATGACGGTAGCGGCTGCCCGGGCCGCCCCTGCGTTATAAACCAGTCGCGCTTGTTTATGCTGTGTTGTCGACGTGATCATAAAAGCACTGCTCAGGTGCTGCGGCCTTTTCAACTTTCCGCTGGCACCGCAACGGGCACCTCGCAAGAGCAGTACATTCACTGACAGCAACTCGAGGGCGGGAAAAGGCTTTCGCTCTTTGCTTGGAAACCTGACAACGCCGCATCGAAAACAGCACAGTGTCTCCCACGGATGACACAGTGTACTTGCCGTTCTGTGACTCAAAATGCTATTCGCTGTGGCTGCACATGTACAACGCAAGGAACTCACTTGCAATGCGTATGTTATTGTTTATCGAACAGGAGTAAGACGGAAGATTCAGAACTTCTGTGTATTCTCTTGCAGGCGGTGCGGTCGAGCTGTGTCTGTAGTATACTAATATGAAAACAACAAAACACTAAAGATGTGCAACACCGCACGAAACAGTTATAAAATGGAGTAATAGACGGGAATGCGCAGTGTTGCGTCATAAAAGGCGCGAAAGGGTTTTGAGAAACGACCGGTGGCGTGGTGCTGGAGAGATGGTATTGCCGCTGTACTTGTGCCGAAATGTGTGCGCTTTACATCTTTCAGTTCTCCTCCGATATACATAGATGGCCGCCATGGCGACATTCCTAAGTTTACTAGAATGACACCATTGTAAGATTGAGCTTCAAACACTTGGAGATAGCAGAAAACAAATAACTGAAATAATTTCCTACAGTTAAATTTTTAGATTCTTGTTTTTAGTATGTTGCTAGTTTTCGTGAACACCACCTCATTCTTGGCAAACAGTCGTATTGTATGCATCGCTACCTTCAATGTAACCAACAGTAGCAGGAGCTTTGCTTGAAATATGAAGAAGCTGGTGGTGAATGTCGCATCTTGCACTGCTTAGGAGACTGCAGTTTATTTGAGATAGGTTTGGCATAACACATTGCATTGTAGAAAAGTAACCGCAGGACTCGCTCTTCCAAATGCATGCCGTTAACCTAAAGCTGCTTGCTTCGTAAAAGCAGCTTGCCATGAAGTGGCTTGTTTCATCATCCTAGTATTGCAATTGTATATGCGTAACATTTCGTTTAACATTCATTCGCTGCAGCAGTAATTCGTTGGCGGAAATGGTGAGTGGGATTCTCGCCGAACGTGTCATATTTTAGCGTTTGTTGTAGCTAAGTCCATTGTTCGGCAGCAAATCGCACAAGTTTACTTCAAGAAAAAAAAAAATTGCACCGCTATTGTAAGCAGTTTCAGCAGGAACTGGCAACTAGAAAGTGTATAGGTGTATTGGGAGTTTTTGGTATGAGAGCTTTGACAGGCTGCTGGTTGTATATATGCAAGAAATGATATAACATGAAAACATTTTAGAGCACTAATTGAGCTTAAACCCAAGTTGATGCAAAGTAGGCCTGAAGTGTCGCGTCTACTTCCATTTAGAGCCATAAATTCTTGCATAGAAAAGAAGAATGCAATAAAGCCCGCCAAGAAGAATAATAGAAAACAAATACAAAACGAGTTGTAGCCAGTAGACGCATTCACCAGCTTTATTTTTTATATAATAATCATCTTAAGTTGGCTGCTTCTTTTGGGTCCCCTTAAAGTAACTTTACCGACATCTAGTTCTCATCTAACTAAGCTAACATATATAGTTTTATATAATCTTGGCCAGAGGCTATAGTTCTCGGCCTACTGTCACAAACCATTCTAACCAATTACGACATACCAAGATAGATCATAGGATAAACTTTCTCAGCACGTGCAGATCATGCAGTACGGCGCGTATCGCGCTTCGAGGATCACGGAGGCCTGAAATTTGTGCCACAAGTACATATTGTAATGTCAGAATTTCGCTCTTTCCACTACCGCTGCTGTGGCTTTGTGTTGTTTGCTAGCCCAGCGCATTTTTTCCATTATATTCTTACTGTGGCGTCACTTTAATTCCGGCTGCAGAGTTGTACTTTAGTTTTTAGATTTGTCCTGTTGCAGTGTTCTACTTTGGTCTTTAGATTTGTCCTGTTGCTCTCCTTTCCTTTTTCCTTTTTCCTCCCCTCCTTCCTATCTTCCATTTCTGTGTTGCTGTCGCCTCCCTTCAGAAGAATAGGCAGGCGTTGTGCCCCTTCCGGTGGCAGTTGCCAGCCTGCTCTTCGCTTTCCCTTTCCTGTTACCTGTGTATATGTGTATACGTGTGCAAAACAAATAATAATAATAATACTGTGCTTGGCGGATCATAGCCTCTATTTTGCACCATAAAGCACTGCACAACTAACTCTCCCTTGTTTGACGTAACAGCCAGTTCCCACTGATGTCAAGGCACGCCAATAAGACGCTGTATCCATTTTACTCAGCAACGATTGCCGCAATTGTAGATGAACTAAATGTTTACCATGGCGTATGGACGTTGAACATGCGCGGGAACAATTTATTCAGCAGCAGTTTTTGTGAAACAGACCGAAAATAAATAGCGTATGATGCATTACCACTGAATCAGTAAATATGAAAATAAAGGGGGGACAGTAGCAGTGGCAATTGTAACTATGAATGCTTCCTATGTCCGATGAAGCAACATAAATAAATAAATAAATAAATAAATAAATAAATAAATAAATAAATTAAATAAATAAATAAGACATGGAGACCACCGTAACCCCACTTCAGCACATTATTTTGAACGTCATTAAAACTAATATTCCAAGCTTCCCGTGCACGTTTCGCCTGTAATTTGCACTATTCGAGGACATCTCGCGTCAATGATTCATATCCGCCCCAACATTATGAATGAATGAATGAATTAATTAATATTAATGTTTTATTTATTTAATCTCGCGTACGCCTTTCACTAGTCTGAAGGGTCTAGTGACGTGGCCGCCGTCGATATACGAGCACCCACTGGAGCACGAATCGTGCCCGACAGGTATAATACGAGGTGAAAACATCATAAAAAGGAAAAGTGAAAAAAAAAATGAGCAAGAGAAAAACTTATGCAGATCCCACGTACCGTGGGAATCGGCGGACGGGAAGTTTCTCGACGACTCCCATCACCATCTCCACACCAATCGCTAATGGACTCGTGGTGCAGGTAGAATTACAAGCAGGGGTGTACGTTCCAAGAAGTACTAAATATAGCGCTTGAAGTTTAACAAGCCAACGCGTCTTGTAACGACATGCTTAAACGCGCCTCCCAGTCGAGGCGTTAGTAAATGTCCTTTAGTGTCGTGCTAATACGGACACGACTTGTGACGTATAAACCAGCTCCACTGCTCGAGTGCGTCACTTGCAAGCTCTTCCACTCTAACGTCATAGGTGTTCATCCTTTCTTAGCAGATTGCCTGTTTCAGCGATCCCCGGTTATGTCTGGTATGTGGGACACCGGCGCCAAACACAGAGAAAGAAGCAAGCAAACTAGGTCAACAGGCTACACCTGAGTGACTGCAATGTGATAGCGTTGTCAGGGTGGCCCACCCACGCCTTTCAGTGCATTGCGTCCAGGATCGGACTGCCTTAAAAAAGACCGCATTAAAGCATTTGCGAATACGCATATGCGCATATGCATATGAGACCAGTGCGAGGTCACACTGGTGTCACGACAGGCCCACCCCGTTTATTTAAATTAATTAATTAATTAATTAATTAATTAATTATGACCTTCAGAACAAAGGGCATTACAGAGTAGAGCGGGTAAAAAAATACAAGTAATAGCAAACAGAACAAACTGCAGTGAATAATATTAAAAATAAAAATAAACTGAAGTAACACGTTTACTGTACAACATTGGCTACTTCACCGCCAAACGAGATGTGTCAGCGGAAAGGAGGTTCCACTCAACTGCTGTGCGCGCTAAAAAAGAACCAGAAACTGTTATTGCTCACGGGAATGGGATGCCTACCTCATGACGATGATCAACGCCATGCGAAATGCGATACGAGATTACATAGCCTCAGAGATTGTTTCAGTTTACGCAGCCAACGACGGCATGCCAAATACCGGGGAGGTTTCGTTTTCCAAAGAAGGTTTCGGTTTAAAAATTCGGCAGTGACTTTGACGCCCCACTTTGCTGCAAATGACATCGGTACGCTGCATTAACTATATCTAACTTTCGTCCAGTATTGCCAAGCATAGTTGTACGTAAAGCTGACTGAACTATAGAATAATGTCTCACCGGAAGTGCAAAAAAAAAAGAAAAGTGGTACGCCGCCAGCTAGTCTAAGAGACTACACATACGGCTCAGCCAAAAAGGCGTGACCAGCATCTCCTATGACGCTAAAGCCTCTTACGCATGAATTTATTATTTTCAAATTCAATTTTTATTAAATTTTCTATTTTAAAAGAACGCAAGCAGGTCGTGGCATGTTTTTTTCTTTTTTTGTATGCAAATACTCTTGGGTGCGCTATTTCTAGAGCTCCCTAATGTTCACGACGTCAATGGCGACATCCGAATAGTCATGGCAGCTGCAGACAGCTGCCATGACTATTCATGACTATAGGGTGTCCCAGCTAACGGTAGTAAGCAAACAGCGTATACATCAATAGACCGAGTGGTAGATCACGAAATTGGAAAGCCCCAATGTGGAAGTGGCAATTGGTGAACGTTCGCTCCATCCGCACATTGGTATGTTAAGAGATGAGAGATAGTGCTTCCGGAATGTCCATCCCTAAAAAATGAAATCAAGGTTTCTGACAACAATCGTCCTTTGCCGAATCTCTCTTTCTTTCGGTAATCATGCCGCGGTCAAGCTAAGTGAAGAGCTTATCTAACCGTACGTTTGGGTCGTCCACAATCTTCAATCTCACCTAATTTCTCCGCTACATTTCCGCTGATCCGCTAATGTTCGTTGCATCCACTCAAGGTTGCTAACCACCAAACATCCTGTGCTTAGGAAAACAGTTGTTTTCCTAGTTTTCACAGGTCTTCTGTACGGTGGGTTATAATGTTTCTCCTGTTGCTTACATGCAGAACCAACATTATGGAGCCGGCTCTGACTTCGCGACTCACGTCCTCACTGTGACTCACCGCGTGCGCCAGATTCGTTAAATTCATCTAGAAAAGTACGATGCAGAAGCCCTTCCTCAGTATGTTTCCTTTGCAGTTCACTTCAGTGAAAATGGCGGTCTTCCGAGGTTCCTTCTATGAATAATGACTCATGCTTTCCACCTGTAATCTTCAAAATTGGAGGCTTACAAATAATATAGTATGATATTTACTGGCAATAAAGGTAAAATAATTTTGCACCTTGTAACTTTACTAATTTCATAATTTCATTTCCCTTTAGAATGTTGTACGTAGCCCCTAAATCATTGCACACAAGTAATAAATGCTCCCATTAATTTCGCTAATAGATTTTAGCCCGTGCACGCGTTTCACCTGACGTAGCACATGAAGCTTACTTCCCTGAAAGGGCGCCGGGCAAATGAGCGTGAGGAATCTCCGTGTGGGGGCGTGATCTTCGCGAATTCCTTACGACCAGTTGAGCTCGATCGCAGAATCATAGGCAGACCGACGGCGGCATCACGTCAAAGGGAGATGGTCTTCGCTTGAACTCTCGCGAGACTGCGCAGACAAGCACGCACGATCTTAAGCACGCGCTCATATAACCCCACAGTGCATGGAGCAAAAAAAAATATTAATTTAAGCGCCTGCAACCGTTGGAGTAAATCAAGCAAAGGGCACAAGACTGCTTAAGGCATGGCCGATGATAATTTGGTAGAAGGAAATGAAGCGTGCAAATGTGGGGGGGTCGGGCTGTGTTTTTTTTGTAATTTTTTTTACTCATCATATATGTTACGACCCGCCGCAGGCGGTGGTTTTTTGTAGCAACTTTTTTTCTCTTTTTTTTGAGCGTGAGCATTTAGAGCTAGAGGTGTGTTAAGAAAAAATAAGTGCTAAATTATGACGCGATGATCTAAACCGATAAATGGCGCCACGTTGAAAGTCTTTGAATTAAACGTGTTATTATGTCCTGAAGCATTGCACTTTCTTGTGATATTTTATACAACGGGGTGCCTGTTCTTCTTGTAATTAACAATGCAGCGACTGGGACGTATGCTTTTAAACATGCACTTACAGTGCTGCGAAGCAAGTTATGTTTATTTTATGCCGTGCAGTCCGCAGCTAGCACTTCAATTTACGAGTCCTTTCTATTTTTAAAGGTTTGAAATTAATATTAGAAAAAAGGCTTAGTTACGTTATAATGCTGACGGCTACTCATTTTTACATACTAGCAATAATAAGAAAACATTGAAAGGTAGAAGAAAAAGCTCATGTGTACGGACATTCTCGTTTATGTGACGCTTTTCAACACTTTATGGAAACAGAAACCAAGTATTTATACCACCGCCCGGCCACGCAGGCACACGCACACACATGCACACACACACACACACACACACACACACACACACACACACACACACACACACACACACACACACACACACACACACACACGCACACACGCACACACGCACGCACGCACACGCACACACGCACACGCACACACACACACACGCGCGCGCGCACACACACACACACGCACGCACGCACACACACGCACACGCACACACACACGCACACGCACAAACAGACACACACGCACACACACGCACACACACACACACACACACACACACAGAGAGAGAGAGAGAGAGAGAGACGCACGGTGCCCCGCACTTTCAGGTAACGCTCCCACACTTACTGCGCCACGCGACTGGCCGCTCGAGGCACTTCGCGTGCATTAGCGGGCTTCTTTCACGCCCGGAAAAAGCACTTTTATGTAGCACGTATTGAGCAACAGAAAGCCGTATCAGGAGTTTTTCATGTCGCTCTACAATTTTATCATCGGCGCTTTTCATCTAATTACAATATTTGAGAAGTTGATTAATTAATTAAGACTAGTTATCGAGTTAGGCGGAATTAAACAAATAATTTGAGAATCTCCAAGTGACGGCAGACAGCATTACCTCGGTTCTGTCCAGCTACGTGGCATTCCCATGTTTTTAAACTCTGGCTAAAGTTAGCCGGGGCACCCTGTTTACAAGGTTGTACCGCATGTTTTAACAAGATCAAGATCGAGGCACATTTCGCAGAAAACCTAAACTGCAGCACAGGGACGTGTTACATTACTGTAGTAACTCTCCGCAGTTCTTGACTCTTCCAGAAATTATTTTCAGGCACTAATTGCATGCTTTTGCAGTTCAATTGTTGAATAGGGCCCCCAAATGTTTTTTTTTTAAGGTTTGAGCGGCCTCTTGTTTAGAGCATACACTTTATTGCTTAATTTTTTTTCTAATGCGAAGCATGAATACTGCAGCGCAACTTGAGGTCTTCAGTATCTTCTCATTCAGAGAAAGAACCCATCGTACTTCGCGCTCAGCCAATTCTAAGGAGAAAAAAAAAAAACACGTTGTCTACGCAGTACTTAGGCGTAATTTGTGCATTACTGTTTCGACAGAACGACTGATGGTTACTGGAATACGGACTTGTATTTTTGGATCAATCCGAAGAGTTTTTACCACCGTTTTCAAACCACCCATCCGTCAACATTCGGACTGACATTTGACGTAAAGTGTTGCGTGCATGGCTTTCTGCATATGGCATTAGGTAGGTCTCGTTTTCAGTGGACGCCGCGGGTGCTAAACTGTCAGCCACTGCTGCCTTGAATGCCGCAGTGAGTAGAAATGAAATGAAATTTTATGATGAACGTCTATCCTCTTTGTATATATACATTGTACTTCGTATACTAGAGCATTATGACCTTTGTTTATCCTTGCACAGTTAATGTTCAATAAAGACGCTCGAGAGTCGCTGAGGATGATTCATTTGAGTGTGTGTGGTCATCAACATGTGAATGTCAAGGCAGTCATTATGGCGTAGAGTTGTGCTGTCGTTATGCCGACGCTTTACAGCATGAACATTCTATGTTCCCTCGCAGTGGTTGTGTGAGAACGCGGTCGCTGAACTTTAATTTTCACACGGGCCACCTGTGTAACTCTGAATGCGATCCCTGAAGGTATAGTAGACAACAAAAAGTGTTGGTTGTTTCACACCTATTTCTGATAGGTCACATTTACGAGAGATGCCAGGCACTTCGGTTGAAACCTCTGAAATGGAAAGCAACCATGGAGTATACTCAGTTTCTGCTGAGCAAAACTTATTTTGTGGGACAATGCATCTGCGACGATGTATTGTCGCGTACACATGTGCACAATTTCTACGATTTAATGACCGAAGAAACGGGTGATCGACATGCTGTATTGGTAGGCGAAAGTTATAATGGCGGAACGTCTCAACAAATATCAGCGCCCTAAGGAAATTGCAGAGGCACCCGCCGATAAGTTGTGGTGCGGCAAGCAGTGCTACATACTATGAGGTCCAAGACCCCGTATATGTAAGTGAATAAATTGAGGGAGTTGAGATGGGTGTGCGGAGAGAGGGAGACAGACAACAGACAGTCGTGGGCATTACAGCAAATATCCAAGAAGGCTTCAGCGATGTGCAATGGTTTGGTAGCATAATAACAAGAGGCGGAAATATGTGCGGAAGAATTCAGTGAGGGTGGAAAGAGGGAATGCACGAAGTAGTGTGTCACTGGTCGCGCGAAGTGGAAATGAGTTATCGTAACAGCAATTTTGGGTAGAATAGGGCATAGTTGACAGAAGTTTTACTGCAGAAGTCAGCTTCTGGGGTGAAACAAACCAAACAGTCTTGCAAGCTGCATACAAAACCCTGAAGAAAGAAATGTGCTTTTTAAGTAAGTGTATAGGGGGTGTTCTTCACGGAAGGCTGGAAAAGTGTGATGGCTGCAGTATAGCATGGGAAACGGATCATACGAGTGCTAGCGTAGCCTCGTAATCGTCCGTGTACCAACTACGTCCGCCACCAGCTCATGCAAGTTCCGTTTTTTTTTTCTGTTTTGGCTTCGGCTGCGCGAACTCGGCTGCGCGAAGAAGCACAAAACGCGAATGGTCGCCCGGGTGGCTTGGTGGGCTTGCATCGTTTTTCTGACAGCCAAGCTTTCCATGTTGTCGTCAGGTGCTAAACAACGAACAGCCAGGTCAGCCGAGGGCTGTGCCTCGCGCAGAAGCCCCCCACTGCATCGGGGTGGGTGTGTTCCACACCGCCGTCGCATCCGAGGCCACGCACACGTCCGTCGCTGTGGCATCACTCATGACACTGCCTCATTCCGTGTCACAGACGGGTCTGATGAGAGTGATGGAACTGTTGCTGCTATCGGTCATAGGCTGCTTGCGTGCGCGCCAGCACCGCAGAGCTGCAGCTCTCCCCTTCCCCATCACCCGGCGCGCACGAAGCACGCACGAAGGGCGTAAAAAGCACGGAGGCCTAAACGCTCTTTGTATACGACGCGTCGGTCCTCTCTTTGGCGCAGTTGTTGCCATCGGTTCTCCTCTGTTCAGCGCCGCCACCCACTTGGGTCTCGGTAACGGCGCACGCCGCAGACTGCCGGGCGTACGTAGTAATCACACCAAAATGTTTCACCCATTCTTTGCGCCGTTGTGCATGCTTCCTACATCGGTGTTATCCGCGGCGCTTTGTTGTACGCGCGCGCATACTCGGGTGCACGGGGGCTGTGGAGGGAGAGAGTGGCGCACGTGACGTGAAAAAGAGGGGGACAAACGGGCGCACGTTTTTAGCCTGGTTTTTAGCGCTGCCGTCGCGTTCTGTTGTGCTCGCGAAAGACGACAGTTATAAATGGCTGGATGGATGGCCGCGGCCGGAGAACAGACAGTTTTCACTCATCCATCAGAAGGGGGTTACCGACAACAGCCGGCCGCCGCTGCGGCTTCCGCCCCGAGGATGTGTGGACGTGCGGAACCTGCGGCCTGGACTCCCACGGGCGGGGCTGGCCGCCGCTGAGGGCTGTTCTCGCATCGGCGCCGTGGCCACGGGTCCAACGGGGCGCCCTCGCAGCCGCGCTTCGTCCTCCGCGAATTCGGCGCCAGTGTTGACCAGCCGTGCATGGGGTGCGCTGAACTTCGGCTGCTCACTACTTCTTTTGACAGAGTCTGGGGTAAGGACGAGGTGAGCAACGGGTGTGGCGAACTAGGACTCATAAGTTGCGACAGCCCCTCCGATGAGACTTCCACACCTCTGAAAGCGGCCCTTGGTCGTTGCAAGTTTAAGAATTGCGCCCAAGAAAGCGATGCATCGTGTGCCTCGTGTGAGGCACACGATGCATTCGACATTCCTCGCTCCATTTGACAACAACCGATCGATGTTTTAACCTCATCGCCTGCAACGGATATTAGTAGTACAGCCAGACTACATCAATGGTAAGCGCAATAAGCGTGATTCGAAAAAAGAAAGAAAGAAAAAAGTAAAGAGAAACAGATAAGCGACTCTCTTATTTGTCCAGTGTTTGGTGAATAGCGCTTGTCATGAACGTTGTTCAAGCACACGATCTAGCTAGATGTATCGTCTGCGTACACAATGCAAATAGGTGTATGCGTTAACTTAGGAGGGATGAGTGGTGTCAGCACAACATTAATAACGGGAAATGAAAGCAACAAGAGCAAAGGTTCCCCTCTTTCATGACTTTTCTTTTTCTTGCCTCCGTGGCGGCACTATGGCACGCGGCAGACATTTCCAACAACACGCACACATCCACGCGACCAATGACTTCAATCTTCAGCGGGTTGCTGAAATAATAATAATGAAGCAATGGTCATATCGGAGAATGTTATTGACTGTTAAGTACCAAAGCTGCACCAGTGCACCGAAATGAAGACGTCGCAATAGAAGTTCAGTGATTATTGTTTTTAATCACCCGTCAGTCCACAAACTGCGCGTAAATGTCGTCACACTACTGCATTTTATCTAATAATTTAATAAATTATTAACAATAAATTATTTATTGTTCGTTCATAATTGATTAAATTATGAATATTACTTCATCATTTCATTAATTACTAGTTATTAAAGAATGTTTTCTCTCTCACGCTTTCTTTTTTATTTCCTTTTCTCTCATTAATTACACCCCTCATTCAGTGCAGCTGTCACAGTTGGAACTGGGACCTACAACTTTGAGCTCATCAGTAAAGGACAGCATAGCCACTTAGAAGGTAGCAAGTATTTCTGGGAAAGGAGATTGGATCACTGGTTTTGTGCAATATTGCCACACACATGAGCATTCAGCACTATAGCACCTTGTTTAAAGGTACCCGGGCACCATATTTATTTATTTATTTATTTATTTATTTATTTATTTATTTATTTATTCACTATTTGTTCGCACAAGTTCAAAAAGAAAATCTGGAAAGGAAACTAGTAGATCTGTATAGAAAATAAATGGCTCTGGCAGCAGGCAGCGTAATTTTCGACCGCGGGGTAGTTCAGGTGCTGGCTAGGTAGCACCTGAACTATCCCGCGGTTGAAAATAATAATAAGAAAGACAGCATTACGTGAACGAGAAGTGGGCAAGGGGGATGGGAACTCGGAAGGAACACTGGGGTGAGAGAGCGTAAGTTCCAATGGCCCTGTTTTACTGAAATATACTTGACTCACTAGCTCATTAAAAGGGATCCTTAATTCCCGAATGTCTTTTATTGTACCTGAACTCCGTGCCGGACAAGTGCTTTTCTTTGTCCCCTGATGAAGCCTGCGTTTGCTTTTACGCCAAACCAACAATATAAAAGCGGTGCCCTTGCGCGAGACGTAGGGCCGAGGCAAATCATGAAAGTGGGCGGCAACTGACGATGACATACATGGCGCCCCCAGCTGCGGCCATACCTGCATGCCTCGACTGCAAGCAACCCATACGACCCACCTGATGTGGGACTGTCCGGCACACGAAGCAGCGGGGAGAAGCGGCCCGAGGAAAAGGTACCGAGCTGCGAGGTGTGGATCCAACCGGTTGACAGCCTAGAGAACCATTGCGTAGCCCTTCAGTCTCTCCTTGTTTTGCCGGGGAATTCCTTGTGTTACACACTGGCTGCAGGGTACCTGCTCCCCGCAGCGCACCTTCCGCTTCGAGCCCAATGTATTTCCCTTCTCAGTCCTCATATTAGTGCAAAGAGCTATAGCGCTTGGAAAATAAAACATTTGTTCAATCAGGAAACTGTACACCTAACTGAGCCACAAGAAACTGCCTTCGCGGCAATATTGCCTGCGCGGGTGCACAAGGTTCATTACTGGCCGCTTTGGCGTGACCTCTCTCCCCCTGTGACACCATGCAAATTTACGCAGTGCGTAAGAAAGACGAAACACAAACACTTTAAACTTGTGCTTCATCAAATTTCTTTTGCCCTTGGGCTTTGCTCCAGAATGAATTCGTAGGCGTATGTATATATATATATATATATATATATATATATATATATATATATATATATATATATATATATATATATATATATATATATATATATATATATATATATATATATATATATATATATATATATATACGAACCCTCGGCTTTGCTAAACCCGTCACTGCAACTCAGACCTCCGGCCGGTCTGCACCGACGCGAAGCGTCTCAACTGTGTCGGTTGTGTCCGTCTCTCTCTCTCTCTGTGTACTTTGCTGACACTCCCAGGGGGAACTGTAGTACACATAAATAAATACCGAGGAAAGTGGCCGGGAGAACAGCGCCGCGGTAGCTCAGTTGGTAAGCGCATCGCACGCGCGAAGATGTCGGTTCGTATGCCACCACCGGCCAGTCGTTTTTTCGTCTACTTTCATTTTCTGTTATTTATAACTCCGTAATTTCAATTAAATAAAGAAGTAACTCCCCGTATGCTTTCGTCGTTGTCATTGTCGGTGGGCTTTATCTGATTGTGACCTACGAAAAACCGGGCCCATTGATTCCCTTCTTGTCGTTCACTATATATATATATATATATATATATATATATATATATATATATATATATATATATATATATATATATATATATATATATATATATATATATTCATATGATAACAAGCCAACAAACACTGACACCAAGGACAACATAGGGGAAATTACTCGTGCTTAGTAAATGAAATAAAGAAACGATAAATTAATGGGAATTAAAATGCATGAAAAAACAACTTGCCGCAGGTGGGAACCGAACCTACAACCTTCGCATTTCGCGTGCGATGCTCTACCAATTGAGCTACCGCGGCGCTGTTTTCCCATCCACTTTCTTGGGTATTTATGTGTCAATAAACCCACATGACCAGAATGAATGTGGGTTTATTGACCAGTTGCCTTCACACTAAAAGATCACGTTCTCGTGACGCCTGCGACAAAAAAGACGTTCCACGTCCGCCGCCAAGGTCTGTGAGTGGTGGCACTGGCTAACACTCCCAGGCTTCTACTAGGACACATAAATACGCAAGAAAGTGGATGGGAAAACGGCGCCGCGGTAGCTCAATTGGTAGAGCATCGCACGCGAAATGCGAAGGTTGTGGGTTCGGTTCCCACCTGCGGCAAGTTGTGTTTTCATCCAGTTTAATTTACATTAATTTACCGGTTCTTTATTTCATTTATTAAGCCCAAGTAATTTCCCCTATGTTGTCCTGGGTGTCAGTGTTTGTTGGCTTCTTATGATATGATATGACTACGTACATATAAATATATATATATATATATATATATATATATATATATATATATATATATATATATATATATATATATATATATATGGTACGAACAAATTATTTCGAAGTCCGTTGCTTTCATAACGTAGATCAGTTTGCCTCTCTCACCCTTTCCTTTCCCCATTTCCCTTATCCCCAGTGTAGGGTAGCAATCCGGACGCTCATCTGATTGACCTCCCTACCTTTCCTCTCCTTTCTTTCTCTTCTCTCCCTCGTACCGAGCAGCGTGAAGAGACGAGCGCCATGCAGACCCTGCCTCCTGCACAACGTAAGCGCACATATTACACCAAGCGCACGAGTATAGCCTCGGAAGTCGTTAGCGTCGGCACCTCAGCCGCGACGCACTCACGCACCTACGCATTGAGGTGCTCAGAAACTAGCATGATGGTGCGAGCACCAAGAGGGGCAGGAGAGGCAGAACCTGGCCCATCGACAACAGTGAATGGCAGTACGTGGCTGTAGAGGGATCTCGCCGCACAGTGAGGGACCGCTCCGATCGACAGAGACGCATTTCGCGCCGCGCTCTCCCCTCCGAACAGGGGCGGGCGGTACAAGCGGGCTTGGAATGAGCCCTTTGACCACTCCGGGATCCCGTCGCTTTTGGGGAACCGAAGCTAAACTGCGCCATCATTATGATTTATTAGCCGGCCGATCAAAGGAAGAAAAGGAGACACGTCCGCCAGGAATGGGTTTCCCCGCAGAAATGCCAGGTCGAACCGCGTAGCGCCCACGAGGCTTAAGCCGGCTCTTTTTGCGAGTTCTTATTCGTTTCTTTATTTTCCTGATCTACTTGTTCGGCGGTTGAAGAATAGCTGCTGCCTCCCCCTGATTGATGGCACCTCTTGACAAGCTCTCACATGACTCTTCCTGTCCTGTTTTGTGCTCGCACGGAGCCCGAAAAGAGGGCCTTTTGGAGCCGCCCACATCTCTCGCCTCGCCTGCTCGAAGGGCGTTCAAGCTGGTCGCTATAATCTTCCCAGCGCTCGTGTGTCGTTTCTCTAGCGAGCGCACAACTCGTGCTTAGGTGGACGCGACGACCGTCGGTTGTTCTGAGCTCCAGGCGAGATCGCATCAAAGAGGATTCAGGTGTGGATGACATGCAAAAACGCTCATGTGCAGAGCTCGGGGTGCACGTAAACGAACACAGGGTAGTCTAAAACATTCCTGAGCCCTCCACTACGTCGTCTGTCGATAATCCCAGCTGTGTTGCTTTAGCATGTTAAAGCCCAGCCACCGGGTAAAAGAGGCACACGCTTAGCACGACGTCTGTATTGTAGACTTGCAGGCAAGAATTCCCCAGGCGCTCTAGGACGTCACTTGAATTCGAGCAACAAGCCACGATGCTGTATCTAGCCAAGTTCTCGAAGCTACTAACTCCACGTATTTATTCGCTCGTAATTGCTTACATCGAGGCAGTATATGGGTGCTTTCCTGAAAACTGAAGTTTTCAAACCGGCAGGGCATGATTGCTTAAGGCTATTGAGCGTAGTTTCCGGGACAAGGGAAGGAATAGACGTTCAGTTGAGAAGAAAAAATTAACCATGGAAAAAAGTTAATTAAAAATCCTCATCAGTACTTACATAACACCACGGAAAAATATTTAGCCATGCTTAATTTCACAAAGAGGCATGGAATAAATATTCTTGAGAAGGTCACTGTTGCAAGGGCATGAAAACAGAAAGTTCAGAACGTGAACGCGTCAGCTTAGGAGGGAAGAACATCAAACCCTATTTGTTTAGAAGTGTATATCCTCGTGAAAAAGTGTTTCCTCTTGACACCTTCTAAGTGACTGACGTTCCTTTCTTTTATGTATTCTTGGTACTCTACTAATATATAACCCCAAGTACTGCCAGTTTGGGGCTATATTCATTACGCTATATGCTCGCCACGTCAAGAAGAGCGGTATGCTGCGCAGCCGGCAGCGGCATACAATTTCTCTAAAACTGTAGATATAGTACCTCTGCCCACATTGTAGCAACGCCTCCCTATTATAGGCATGAGATCTCGCTAGCAGCCTTGCAGTCCATATATTTGCAGTGGCCACTCCCAGGTGGTGCCTCACACGCAAAAAAAAAGGTGGGGGGGGGGGGGGGAGAAAGGAGGTATAAGCGCGCATACGGATACCGCGCGTCCGAAACTTCACTGCGGTCACCTTCCCCTTTCTAAGCGCTCTCCCCTTTGTGTTTGTTCTAGGGTGAACCCGATAGAACTGATCATTTTAAGGCCCTATATGCAGTTATGATCATGAGAAGCAACTATTCAGAACAATAAAGACGGGTTGGAGTGCATACGGCAACCACTAGCAAATCATGACCGGCAACTTATCGTTATCCTTGAAAACAAAAGTGCACAAGTATTGCATTCTACCCGTACTAACACAGAGGGTAGAACCTTGGAGGTTAGCAAGGTTTAAGGGACGGCGCAACAAACGACGGAATGAAAAATGTTAGGTGTAACGTTAAGAAAAAGAAAGACAGCGGGGTCTATAAGAGAGGAAACGGGGGTAGCCGACATTCGAATTGGCACAAAGACGAAAAAAATTAAGGTGGGCAGGCCATGTAGTGCGTAGGGTAGGTAACCGGTGGGCTATTAGAGTTGCAGAATGGATGCTAAGAGAAGGGAAGCGCAGCCGAGGACGGCTGAGAATTAGGGGGTGTGATGGAATTGGAGATTGCTGGGAGAGGCCTTCGTGCTGCAGTGGACGTAAAAAATATGCTGATGATGGTGACGACCATGATGACGCAGTTATGAACTCGGAATCCGGCTGCTTCTGCAACATAACACTGGAACACCTCGGCAAGAAAGATAAATGAAGAAAATTATCATCGTTACTTGGGCTTCGACAAGGAACTCCACAGCTGTGATGCGATTGCTCTATTACTACTTCAGAACCGCCACTGCATTGTATGAAAAAAAAAATGTTGACAGTCACTTTAGCATGCGCTCTAAAAGAGGATAAAGGCGAAAGCCTGCGCGCTCACGAGACATTAATAAAATTACTTTACATTCTCATTCGGATGCGTCGTTACTTCCTATTACTTCTTTTCTCCCCCCAGAGGTTGTTGGTTCGAGTGCCTTAATTAACTTGATATTAACTATACCTTAATTAACTTCGCCTTAATTAACACCAAAGGTCGTGGGTTCCACGATCAATGGTGGCAGCATCAATTTTGGTGCCATTGAATTTTCGTCCCACCAAAGGTCGAGGGTTCACGTGCATTAATTAAACTTGCTTTAATTAACACCAAATGTCGTTGTTTAGTCTCCCACCAGAGGTCGTGGGTTTGCGTCTCACCAATGGGCGTGGGTGGCATCATCAATTTTCGGTCCACTGAATGTTGATGCCATAATGCCGGACGGTCAATTTTTCGATCACCCCGGGCAACATTCTTTTGACCCATGAGCCACTAAAGGTTTCCGCCTTAAAATGTTGCCTGATAAACTTGCTCCTATTTCACAAAATGGCTCTAGCGGGTTACATGAAAAGCACAATAAAATATCAAATACAATAGACAGCTTTAGTACTGCGCTACGATACGTACGCGGCACGCAAACATTTTGCGGAACGTAGCAGTGCGTGTCACGTCAGGGCTTTTAGTACTGGGAAATGCCTACGTACATAAGCGGGCAGGCGTTGTTAGACGCCGGGCGCGTCGGGGCGCGTTGGCCGCGTCTGCGAGTTCGTCGAAACATCGGTCGAACTATAGATGCCGTTGTGCTCGCCAACGTAACCTAACGTGTGCTCGCGTTCAGGCTACGTCGGACTACGTTTAGGCATTTAAAAGATGCTACATTTAAGATGGACGCAATACACAAATCATATTGAGAAAAATAAAAACTGAGTACTCACTTTCTGAGGCTGGCATGGTCATTTGCGACGAACTGCGCCAACAGGGGGTCGAGCCTTTCGCGCAAACAGTGCACACTGAACACTTCATCAAAAAGAAAGTTCATATTTTTTTCTATGAATTCCCACCTTGCAGGATCCTGGAATGAGTTCTGCGCGTTCATTTCGCGCAACAAAGCCAAATCGTAGGCCATTTGAAAAGTACAGGCTTTCGCTGGTAACCTTTGATGCCGCCATATTGCGAAACTCTTTTGTTTCGCGTCTTTCGGAATCTCTGCTGTATGCTGTGTTGCCGAGGTGTGGGCTGTTAATGGCTCAAGCATCTGACGCGCCGGAGGACTTCAAGTACCGCCATGACACCGATAACCCGAACCGACACTTCGTTTTGATGAAGCCATTTGTCCGCTTGTAAAGGCACAAAGTGACGACAGTTACTTAGCAGTTAACAAGCGTTCAAGCGTTCAGAGTGATAGAGATAAACGGGGTGGGAAAGGCACGGAGATCAAACGGAAACGAGTCTAGTTTGCTGCCTAGCACTGGGAGAAGGGTAAGCCGAAATTAAAGACGGAAAGAATAACAGAAATGAAACACAAAGGGACGAAAAAAAGATAGAAGAGGTTGGGAACGTCTGTGAGAACTATATTCTCTATAATAGGTCAGTCGTACGCAAAAGTTTCAAGATTGCCTTGACCGACTTTCGGTGTGACGATTGTGTAGGCCGGCGTTCCAATACTGTCTGCTCCGAAAGCGGGTGGTCGTCAAGACGCGCCAGCGCGGTGGCGAGTGACTGCCTGTATGCGTTGTATCAGGGACAACGGCAAAGAACGTGTTCGATAGCTTCCTCGCTGCGCAGTACTCACACGCAGCACTATCTTCCCGTTTGATGCGGAAAGCAAATTATTTTGTAAAACCAACGCCAAGCCACAGTCGGTAAAGTACCGTTGTCTCGGGTCGGGATAGTCCAAGTGGAGGATGAAGTTGCAGACAGGGGTCCAGTCGATTTAGACGTGTGTGCTGGAAACTAGGTGTGTTCCACAATGATTGTAAAGCATCATATGCAAGCACTCAAAGTTTCGCTGGTGTATCTGTTCTTGACAGTGGGATTGGTTCCTGCACACCATCTTAAGACATCAGCAGATCGAGCAGCTTCATCGGCATGCTCGTTGCCCATTACGCCACAGTGGCTAGGGAGCCACTGAAACGTGACGTTTTGTCCTTGCTCGACGAAGCGATGAAGGAGCTCTCGGATTTCTAGAACTAGTTGTTTGTAGCTTCTACGGCGTGAAGGCGGAAAGCAAGCAATCTAGAGCTGTCTTGAAGTCACTCAAGATATTCCATTTTTAAGGTGGTTCCTCTCGAATTATGCGAAGTACACTGCGAAGAGCAGCAAGCTCCGCGGCTGTCGATGTCATCTGGTGCGATGTCTTGAACTTCAAGATGGTGACTTTCGCAGGAAAAATCACTAATCCTGCAGAACCGCCCACGGTGGGTGAACCATAAATGTACAGATGGGTATGATTGTTGTATTTTTCGTACAGCAAGAGCAGCGAAAATTGTTTGAGAGCTGGTGATGAGAGTTGTGCCTTCGTTCGAATTCCTGGTACAGTATGATGAACTTGTGGCTGAGCCAAGTACCAAGGGGGAAACAAAACTCTCGCTGCAGCTGGGTAATCTGATGGAAGGCGTACACGATAAGCCAGTATCGTCTGTCAAAAAGAAGCGCGTGGTTGGTCTTCTGGAAGTGATGCGACATAGTGAAGAACGAGTGCGCGCAAGGTACCTGACGTGTGCTCTGAGCGCTTCCCTAGTAATGGGACTCTTGGCTGGGTAGTCATGGGCAATTGCAATAGTTTCTGATGTTGATGTACATCATGGCAACCCTGGACAAACCCTAAGCACCTGGGCCTGAGCACTTTCGAGTCTACGGATGTTAGTTCTGCAGGCATTGGCCATCGCTGACAAGCTGTACCTCAGATACACGAGGAGCAGCGTCCTGTACAGTTGCATCATCACGTCTACTGAAGTATCTCAGGTTTTTCCTCCAACAATCTTGAAGAGATGAGATGGCTGTCAGGCACTTTTTTATGTATGCCGCATGGGGATTCCAACAGAGGTCGCGGTCGATGATTAGCCCTAAGAACGTGCGCATTCTGACATAAGAGATGTTTTGTCCATCGATGGATATAACGTATGAAGTCATTGGTTTCCGGCTAAACACAACCAATGCACATTTTTCGGGAGAAACCTTGAGGCTTTGTTCGCTAAGGTACGTCGTTATGAACGTCGCAGATTTTGGAGCCTTGAACGCCCTTGAGAACGCGTCACGCCAGATGTCCTGAGGTAGCTGGATTTTATCGGCATAGATTGACAACTTCACCGTATTTGGTAGGCATGCTACGAGACCAATGAGCACAAGGCTGAAGAGTGTGGGGCTTAAGACACCATCCTGTGAAACTCCACGGCTTGTGCAGCGTTGAGAAATTGGACAGTGTTTGGTTTTCACAAAGAGAGACCGCATATGAAATAAATGCGTGTCCAACGAAATGGTCGACCACCGAAGCCAACCATGTACAGAGCTTCAAATATAGCCTCATCAACAATTTCATAGGCTCAATTGATATCGATGAACAGGGCGACAGATCGTTACATGCCTTTTGGTGTTGAGCGTGTGTAACCAAATTGCTGACGTTGTCAATTGAGCATCCGTGATGTCGAAAGCCAGCCATGCCTTCTGGGTAAAGTTCGTAGCGTTCTGGGTAACATTCAAGTCTGGCGAAGATCGTTCGTTCCTTTATCTTCCCAATGAAACTAGCCGGTGTGATTAGGCGGTAGGAAGTAATCTCTACAGGAGACTTTCCAGGTTTGAGGAGCGGTACCGGGAGACTGGTCTTCCATTCGTGAGGAACGTTTCCATCCGGCCAGAACTCATTGAAGATGTGTAGCAGTGCACTTCTCGCCTGTTCACAGAGGTGGCACAATATAAGGTAAGATATACCATCCAGGCCAGGTCATGACGACTGATTACATAAGTACCGCGTCGGTGAACGGCAGATCCATGACTGAATCCCGTGCGTCCGGAACGTAGTTAAATGTAAGTGACCTTGTTCCCGTTGACTGACCTGCAGTTATAGCACAGAAATCTTCCTCTACGTCGATGACGTGTCGGGGTTGGAAGAGCGCTAGGGCTTTGAATGGGAAGCGTTGTTCCGGAACAGAACGTAGGCCTCTCACAGTTCTCCATATTTGAGATAGTAGTTTACGAGGGTCAAGGGACTCACAATATTTTGTCCATCGCTCAGATTCCAGTTTATCTATGCGACGTTGTATCTTCCGAGTGCACCGCGCTGTCCTTAGATCGTGAATGTACTTCGTGCGTCGGTATCTTCGTTGAACGCGGCGACGAATCGCGCGAAGTCGCTCCAACTCCACGTCGAATTGCGAGTACTTCGGCGAGCACATCAGCGTGCACATAGCAGTCTGCGCCACTTCTTTAATAGCTTTTTGCAGTCCAGAGGAGAAATCTCTTCAACAAGCGTCCTCCAGTAGGTTTTGAAACGCCCTCCAATCTATTCTTTAGAGTGTGTTAGGCAGACGAGTGTTAGATATCCCGTTGATCTTAAGGTAAGCGGGGATGTGACCATTCCCGTGAGTCTCAATGTCCAAAAAGCATTAACGCGCGTGGAAAAGCGGCGGGATAAAAAGATCAAGTCCAGGCAGATGCTGGACGTTGTGCCCCATCAAAAATGTATATTTGATAATGTATATACACGATGTATGTACCATTCGCTCACTAGACACTGTATTATTAGGCGACAGTATCATTTGCATTTTTGAGACTGTGTTCTACAGAAGTGCGGACTCATTTAACTTGTATATTGTATGTACGCTGTATTTTTTACGTCATAGTGTTACTGTGAAAACGTTACTTGAAAAGTTCTGGTGCTCTATGAAAAGGTTATTTGATATGTAATCTTGAACCCTGTATTTGTAGGCTAGACCTATTCAAGAGCTAAGGAGTAGCCGGCGCCTTAAATTGTGCATCAGCATCTCCTTATATGATATCAATAATAAAAAATAGGACTAGCGTCATTCAGCAGCAAGGGGTCATGAATGGAGGAAAATGAAGCGAGTCTTTATCCCGCTGCGTTGACATTTAAGCTTGCCCAAATCGTGTGATTGGCGTTAAAGTCCCCGGCGATAATCAAGCGACAAGGATAAGCTTTTATTATGTCTTCTAGTCTTTTGATGTCAAGCTGTCTTGACGAAGATAGCTACGCACCTACGAGTGTAAATGTGAGCTTTCTATTTTTAACGGTTAGGCAGACATACTCATTGTCGTCATGAGGTTGCGCAGGCTAGACGACATAAGTACCCGGCGAATAAAGATGACAACCTCGCTATTTTCGTCATTGCTTGAGGACGTAATTGACTCGTAACCAGATAGTCTGATTGGGTGTGATAATTATGGTTCGCAGATAACGACGATTGGAAATCGGTTAACATGTACCAACCGGCGAAAATCGGCAATGCGACATCTTAGACCTCTGGTGTTGCACTGAATAATCGATGTATATGTGACTTCCTTACCAAACGACTGGTTATTTTCAGTCATGGTTCACTTGAGGGTTGCTATAAGACTGGGATCCGCGAGTCCAGCGCTTGTAGACTCATTCGAGAAGAAGAAGTTTCGATGCTGGTCAACATTACTCTAATGACATCGATAACGGACCGCAGTATCAGAAAGAGTTGGTGGTCTACTGTTGGCCCATTATCAACTGCAGATTGCTTCAATGGAGGCATCAAGCCTGTAGGCTCCTTAGAAAGCTGGGTGCTCGGGAGCGCCGGCCAGTCTCCTATACAAAGCACCGCTTCTCCGTTTGAGGCCTTTTTGGGATCTCTGGTCTGCTTGTACTTGAAGCTTATCTCGTTGGCACAATCTGTGCATGAACTGCACATTGCGTTGTACGCTTCCGTCAATGATTACGTCGATGCCGGATCTTTTCAGAAGTTTTTCAGATATGAGCTGTCCTTACCCATTTGCTTCAGGTAAGCAAATTCTTTTTTGACGCGAGGATATTCTTTAGATGTGGCTTCATGAAATACATCACAGTTGCCACACCTGATATTTGTTGCGCGCGGACGTCTGCACTGTGTGATCCTGCGTACCGGGAAGGCACCATAGATCTTGCACCGGCGCCCGTGACATGTCCGATCCTGAAGCACTTGTGGCATTGAAGAGGCTTGGGGACAAACGGTCGAACGACGTGCCAGAAGTGACCGACTTTGACATGCGAAGGGTTCGAGCTGCCCTTGAACACTATCTTCACGCAGGGGCTGTTTCTAGGGCGGCATACGTGCGTTACGACCATTCCTTCACCCGCCAGTTTATTCAGAATGGGCAGGTCCGAGTTAGTTATTGCTAAGTCAATGTCGTAGATTACGCCGGCAATACAGGTTCTTTTCCTTTGGTATAACCGGTCGCACTTTGATGTTCACAAATCCTATTCGGTAATGTGAAAAGTTGGGCGAGTTGGTGATTAATCATCATACTGTGCTGATGAAGCAGCGGCCCTAAAGGCCCTGGCAGTCATCAGATAGGGGGGGGGGGGGGGGGTACAACAGTAAGCACAAAGCAACGCAGCATTACGATGTGTACCGAAGCCGTTGGCCGTTGGTCGTTGCCTGCAGGGTTGATGTACTTACTCCCAGGTGATGACGTCTTGATGAGCCTTGTTTTGGCCTTTCGGCTCCTCACCGACACAAAGCTTCCATCTAATGAGTCATCGCCTGTGACACAGTAAACCTCAGTGTCTTCCCTGATGCTGGACAAAGTGCCTCACTTCCTTGACGGATTTGTCAAAGTAGACACGACAAAGACGCTCTTTGCTAGAACGCATCCGTCTTGGCTAGCTACATTTCCTGCAATTTTCAACGATTTCCGGGGCGCTTTATGCGTCCTGCCTTGCGGCGATTGATTTGGGGCCTCCCCCCGGCCCGCACGGCCAGAAGCCTGCTACAGCAAACTCTTCAATGACACAGGGCACCTGGTCCAGCAGCAATAGAGACTCCAGTGAGCCTCCTGCTCTCGTGACCATAGACGCGGAGCCTGCCATCTCGCCAGGCCAGAAGTCAAGCGTTCAAGCGACCGAAACATTCGGTCGGTCGTATGACTGAGGTTGGTAGGAGGTTAGCACGGAACACAATCATTAACTGAGGGGGGGGGGGGGGGTGAGGTGTACGTAATCCGTCGAATTTGCTATTCTCCCGGGGATACTCCTCTTCGTGGCGAAGTATTTGAGAATTTCTACCAAGTCGGTGTGGTGGTTGCGTCAAGGCACCCTTCTTACGTTCTTTTCGTGCCTCCGTTCTGGGTCACAGTCACATAAGTTTTACGCTTCAGAGATGAATACGTTAACAATTTTACTGTCGCAGCAAATTATCGCTTGGTAATTTGTTTAATGGTTTGCGTCCAACAGAGGCTCTGAGAGAAGTGCTGTCCATGCATCTACTATTTTGGGAGCCACGAAAGGCAATACTACCGCGGACAAGGATGACCTTGCGAGAATCGCAAAGAACTTGCACTTCGGAAGACTTCGGCGTCAGCTGTGAGTGCCTGTTATCGTTGCACTTATTAAGTTCAGCACGAGGAAAATCGCTGAGGTCTGCTGACATTTTTTAAATATTTTGCTATCTTATCGCTTTTTTATTTAATATTCTTCCTTTTCACCATCTGCTCATGCTAGTTAGACTGCTAGCCTGCGCATGCTCGCTCCTATGACCGCAACCGACTGCGTTTCACGCCCGTGTTCTTGAGTAGCAAACAGCTAAACCTAGAAATGAGAGCTGCCACTGCCTCATTTGCCTCAGCACATGTTCGTCGTGCCCGACCGCATCATTGGATTGCGAACTTTGGTCGACAAGGGTGAAACTGTCAGCTTCATATTGACACGTGTACCTATATTTATCTGGCGACCACGTTTCGCCGCCTAACAAATGTTATCGCACAGCGCGGGACGCACCTGCATGTATCCGAAGTTTCTGGAAAGTTATCGTTGCTTCTATCCACTGTCTGTTGTCGCCGAACCTTGCGTTATCTGATTTCATCGCGTCACGCGAATGGCGTAGAACTTTGTGGAAGGCACGCGGGTCCCAACGATTAGTCTGGAACATTCAATGACTGCTGTATAAAACCGACGCGCTGGACCCGCTGACCAGATTTTCGACGATCGCCGACCGTGTTCGCCGCTATCGTTGTGCTATAAGTGTAGCCTGTTTTTGTGGGCACAGGTTCGCCCAATAAAAGTTAGTTTTGTCCTTCACAGTATTGCTACTGTGTTCTTCAACGTCACCACCACGTGACAATATCGATGTCCTTAGACCTCTCCGCTCCAAGCATCCAACAAAAGCAAGAAATACCACACAAGGTGAGCGATCCTTCAGTTTAGACCGAGGCATGCCGACAACACCACTCTAGCCTTGCCGAAAATGTTCTCAGCCATTTTAATTTGCGTGCCGTTGTTCACCGGCGATGTCTTCATGACGCCACCACACACCTCCTGGCCCATAGCACTCGCTCCAACATATCTTCTATGAACCTAATCCCTCTGCCTCCATCCGACACGTCAATTCCCTAAGCGGACTGGCCAACGTCCGATGAGAACACAGTAGATGTTTTCTTCTATACGCAAAGGCTAAAGGCTGGCGTGCTCGTATACCCGCCCACGTTGTCTCATACCTGAGAAGACTTGCATAGCACGAAGTGTAGTTTAACACCCCTTTTTAGATCTCGTTATTGTTAGAAAATCGTGCAGACTCCGGTCTTCACCTTTTCGCATAGTGCCGAAATGAACGCCTGCAGATTGCCGGCACATCATACTCTCAAACCACGGTATCATGCTCAAGCGCTATTCATTTACGCTCATTTACGACTGCGTGACAAGATTGCACGGATGACAATATCCTCATATACTGATTTCGTCTGTGCTTATAAGCAGGTTCATGTCACACTCGGAGATATTAAGAAAACTGCAGTCGTCACGCCTTCGGCTTATTGAAATTCGTGTGAACGCCATCAGGTCTTTGTAACACCGCACAGACTTTCTTAGCATTTCATAATAAAGTTTCATGAACAACTCTTGCTGAGCATGCCATGAAAAATTGTCGTCTGTAGCCGCACGTCACAAAAAGATCGTAGCCGTCCCTCCTCCTTCTCGAACGCCTATACTCGTATAGCCTTCTTTTTCCCTCCCCACGTGTATACGGTAGCAAACTGGACTCATTCTGGTTAACCTCCCTGCCTTTACTTCTTCCCTTCTCTCTCTCTCTCTCTCTCTCTCTCTCTCTCTCTCTCTCTATGTTGCCAAGAGCAAGTTCGGTAACGTACGCGTTACCTAGTTGGGGCACTCCATCGACGGCTTCGCCATCAGGCATCTACCAACCACAATCTAAGCCGTCATATTTTCTTCAGCCCTGTATACGACGTCAACTAGACGAATTTCTTGGCCTCGTCACATGTTGCAGGTGTTCCGTAATACACTCTTAACCTTAATGTCTTAACCTTATCTTACAATTTCGTTGAGCTAAGCTGGAACCAGGCGTCCCTGTATCCGCTTTCGACGAAATCAAAGACAGATTAGACGCGCTACACTATTGGTCTACCCAGGGAGGTTTAAGATTTGATATGTATGTGTCCTAATCCAAGCTGGAAGCTGTGCTGCAGCAGTACAGTCCCAATAGTTGCAAGCCCATCGATGTCTACGTACCGGGAAGTTAACTGTTACCGAACGCTGTTACAGCACTTTCGGCCCCCAACGCTCGGCACTGTTACCTCGCTGTTCATTTTCGGTATTTCCTAGAAGGCATGCATTTCTATTTCCTCATGAACCACAAGCCTCTCAGCTTTGCTCTTCGGTCACTACAATTTGTCTGTGGCAGCCATACAGTGTCCGAGCAGTGCCAAATGTTCTCCTCGGAATTTACGACAAACATCTGACACTAACGATTCCGAGGAGGTTATAACTGACGTGATGTTCAGGTCCACTGCACCGCGACAACATATTTAGCACACTTGCTCACAGTGCTGGATAGACTAAACAATCGTCCACTAGCAGAACAAAGTTATAGGCCAGTGCTCACAAAGGAACTCTGCCCCGAAGCCTTTAAGTTCCTGAAGTCTACGGGCCTCGGTGAGAGTCTAAGAGCGCCGCTCGGTACCGCTGTATAGCGTACGCGGTTACTTTGTTTGTGCGCTTCTCTCTTTCTCTCTCTCTCTCTCTCTCTTTATATCCTTAACCCTTACTCCCGTACAGGGTAGCCAACAAGAACTACCACTGGATTAACCTCCCGGCCTTTCTCACACTCTCTATAGACATCCCATTGCCTCACTCCGCCAGGACCCACATAGGAGTGCGCGGCGGCGTGGTGTATTTAGTACATGCACAGCGACCACAGCTTGGGCGATAACGGAATGGAGCGGCAGCGCTACACTAAAACGTTCTCACCCGTCGCGGTATCTTATAGTGGCTATGGCGTTGAGCTGCTCAGCTCGAGGTCGTCCGTTCGGTCCCGGCCACGGCGGCCGCATTTCGAGTGGGATGAAATGCAAAAACACTCGTGTACTTATATTTAGGCGCACGTTAAAGAACCGCAGGTGGTGAAGTGTAATCCGGAGTTCCCCAATATGGCATGCATGCCTAGTAATAATGTCATGGTATTGGCACGAAAAGCCTAATAATTTATTTATTTAACTAAAAGGTTCTTTTAAAGTTGCTTCGCAAGAGCAGCCGTGGCTCCTGGTGATCCCATAGGGTGGGAAGACTTGCGCATGCAAACCAGCGTGCGTCAGGTTACCGCCACTGCACGAGACCTATTGACATCGGTGTTCTTTTCATCGCCAAAACTGAAGGACGTCGATTCAGCACTTTCCGAGCTCATCCGGATCAGTTGGTATATTCCCATACAGCTGGGGAAAAAGAAGGGGGGGGGGGATGAGAGAGAAAATTATAAATGAAAGGCAGGGAGGTTAAACAGGACTGAGCCCGTTTAGCTACCCTACGCTGGGGTAAAAGAAAATGAGAGGGAAAGTAATGAAAATGGCGAAAGAAGCCCATGTGGCTAATGGGCTGTGACCACACCCTGCTGTGATGAAAGCAAATCGCGCCAGCTTTTGCTAATACAGAGGCGCGCGCACAGGCAGGAGAGGCGGGAACAACAGTCGCAACGCGATAAGAGATCCACTGCAAAGGCAACATGAGCAGCGGAGGATTTTCCCTGTAAACTTTGGAGGCTACATGCGCGCGTATTCCGCAGAAATATTTATTGGTGTCGAACGTGCCTGCATCGCAGCGCGTTCGCACTCTCTGCAGCTGGCCATTCCTTCTCAATGTAGGGCACATCTGCCGTCTCACGTGTACGTTGGAGTAATTAAGGGTGGGAGCCGTATGCATAAAAACGCGCAATCCATTCTGAAAGCCCCCAAGCAAAGCTCCCGGTCCGCCTGCAGGAAACGGACAACCTAAGAAGCGGGGGAACGCCTGACACGCACACTGACAGAGCTCACATGCTGCGAGACAAACTCGCGAGAGTGGAATAAGTCTAAAAAATTAACAAATAAAAACTTATTATTTCCACTGTAGCGCCCTGCGCAGGTCATTAGGAGGCAGCGGGCCGGCGAGAGGCGCCGCTGGGCGAAGGGTTCCCGCGCGGACGCTGTCGGCCGCCGTTTGCCATGCAGTGCCCGGCGTGAAACGTGATTAACCTTACGCGCAACGGAGCGTGAATCAATCACGGCTGGCCGATTGATCAAAGGACATAATTTCCCTGTCGCACTAACAACCCGCCCTGCAAAACGGACGCCGCAGGACAACACAATCGATTGAGCGGAGACGGATTTGCGGGCATCACCGTTGGATCCACCTGGATCTGGCCTGCGTTTTGCCTCCTTGGCGATGCTGGTCACGCGCCCGCGCCTCACACGCTGCCGTCGCAGCGGTCGCATGCCTCACGTCTCCGCACACGCAACCCCCTCGCCCCCCTGGAGGAACAAGGGGCTAGCCGCCGCGAGTTCTGCGGCCCGACTTGCCGAATGCGACTCCAGGCAGTGTGCCCCGAATGCCGCGCACGACGCTTCCTGATCGTTTTGTTTGGTCTGGCACGCTCTTAGGACGCCTTGACCTGCCACATGTTTTCCCCTTAAGCCTGTGCAGCATTCTCGTGTAATTCGCGCACCGACTTGGCCGACGTGCACAGTCGAGAGAGGACACACTCTTGAGTCCCACATAGTGTCGCAGAGAAAAATGCGTTATTTATACCCAGGGGTAACGTATAAGTGAGTGCAGTATTTCGAACTTGAAAGGTCGTAAGTTACACAGCTAAGGTCGGCTCTGCAGTCTTGATAACCTCGAGAATCCTGTGGCAGCACTATGCGTAGTGTGCTGCCTAAACGCTCTTAATCTCGACGTGCCAACGCCGAACAGAAAGCACATTTGTTATGGCGCTTTGCTTGAGAGTACCTGCAATGTTCTGCTTAAAGTATACATGGCGGTCACCAGTATGATACTTACCAATTCCTTAAATAAAAAAAATGAGAAAGAAGAAGAAGAAGAATGTATTTTGATAGCTCGTTTTCATTTTTTTTTTATTGTCACACCTTGCTCACAAGAAAAAGTAGGTTCCTCAATAGAGAGTCAACTTGCGCTGATTCGACATCAACAATTCGACGCGCCAGATTTGTTCTAGCTGTTCGAAGTTGGAATTGATGAAAGTGTTTCTTCAAGGGTATATGATATTTTTGCTACTTCTGGGACTCTCAAATTCAAGAAAAACTCGAATTAACAGATGTCGAATTAATGTGGCCTGTATATGTATAAACAACCTTTACATGTAGCGAAAGTATGTTCTCACTGTTAGACGACGTCTGAGGAGCGTAGACATACAATCACAGTCGGTCACTGTCGCCGCATACTGCCACCGCACAGCACAGTAGCACTTGCAGCACTATAAACATCTGTTCACGCTACAGCCGCTTGTCCAATTCTGTTGCCTTTAAAAACTGCAACAGTGCCCTCGTCGGCCTCTGCTGCGATTACTTGTGATGGCGGCATTTTAAAATAAGTTCCTCTGTTAACGGTATTCGGTCAAAGCGCGCTATCGCGATTGCGAGCGATCGTCCCTGTAAATTATAGCGAGGACAGTCACAAAGAAGGTGTTGAACAGTCTCCTCGTTACCACAGTCCTCACATGAGGCGTCGTCGGATTCGGAAAGCAAAAGTCTTGGTGAGCGCCACCCCTAGCCATATTCGACAAAGCAGGTTAGCTTCGCGACGGCAGAGTCCAGCTGGAATGCAAAGGCGTAGAGAGGGGTCTAGGTTGTGGAGTTGCTAGGTTGCCGCAGGGCTGATAGCAAAGATTGCAGTGCTGCCTTCGAGTCACTGAATATTGACGATCTTCGAGGTTGTTCTTGGCTGACGAGACGAAGTGCAGCGCGAAGAGCTGCAAATTCCGCAGCCATCGGTGTCGTTGGGTGATGCCTTGAAACTGATGGTGGTGGCTTTCGATGGGAAGACAACGGCTCCAGAGGAACACTGGAGAGTTGCCGATCCATCAGTATAAATATGTACGTGTTCGGCGTACCTCTCGTGCAAAAGGAGCAAAGTTAGTTGTTTATGAGCAGGTGATGACAGCTCAGATTTTTGCCTGATTCCTGGTACGGTGAGGTGCACTGCGGGTCGAGTCAAACACCATGGAGGAATCGATGGCTTAGTTGGGGGGGGGGGGTGCAGCCTGATGGAAGGCAGGAGTAATACTCCGATATCGTAGTACAAAATTATGCCTGCGGCCTTTCTGACGGTAGTGTTGCCAGATGGTGTGAACGGGCACTTGCAACGTGCCTAATGTGCGCTCTCAACACTTCCATCGCAATGTGTTTTTGTATGGGTTGGTCCCGGGCGATCGCAATAGTCGCTACTGTCGATGTGCATTTTGGCAAACCAAGACAAACCCTGAGAGCCCGAGCTTGAATAGCCTGTAGAGCACAAATATTCGTCTCGCAAGTGCTGGTCAGTACGGGCAAACTATGTCGCCCAGAAAAAGAGCCCTGTACAATTCCAACACTGCATGCACTGACGTTCCCCAAGTCTTTCCGCCCAGAAACTTGAAAAGCTGGGAGATTGCTGTCAGACGCTGTTTCAAGTAGGTCACGTGCGGGCTCCATGAGAGATCTCTATCAATGGTTATGCCAAGAAATTTGTGAGTCTTCTCATAAGAAATTATCTGGCCATTTATTGAGATGGCGTAAGGTGTCATTAGTTTGTGAGTGAACGCCATCAGTGCACATTTGTCTGACGAGATTTTAAGACCTTGGTTGCGGAGGTATATAGCTGCTAGAGTAGCAGCTTTTTGAAGCCTTGCACGAATCTGAGGACGTGTCACACCTGAAGTCCATATACATATGTCGTCTGCGTACATTGATATTTTGATCGCTGCTGGCAGATGATCAACGAGACCAATGAGCATGAGGTTGAATAGGGTAGGGCTTAGTACACCGCCTTGAGGAACACCTCGGTACGTGTAGTGTCGTGCGGTTTTAACATCGCCGGTACACACAAAGAACGATCTCATAAAAAAACTGGCTGTGGCTTAGCTAAGGTTAAGCCCAGGATGCGAAGCATACTAGCCTTTATTTTAACGCGACAGCGTTAAGGAGCTCGTGTCGCAGAAAAGCCGGTGTCGTCGGCGTCGGCTCAGGCGTGCGGCGCTTGCTCAGGCGCACATTTCGTTGTCGCGCCGAACGCTGCGTTGCTCGACGCTCACCGCGTCCGATGCGGGGCGCGTGGTCGCTGCGCCGTAGCAAAGCCACCTAGAAACAGTCTCTATAGCACGCCGTAACCTTCGCTTCTCATTCCAACGAACAGCTCTGTCTCCAGGAGGCATCTCACCTCGTGAGTGTCTAGCAGAGGCAAGCGTAGCTGCTTATATACCGCCGCGACGTCGCGAGCGATGGCGCGAGTTGGAGCCCCGTTTCTCCTCTGTCGTGACGTCACGGTGTCACGTGGTATTGTAGGCGACACCGCCGCGCCTGAGGAGCTGGGTTGAGCTCTACTAATATGCTTCGCATAAAAAAAAAAGGTAATGAGAAATCCATTGGAAAACTCGACCACCTAGGCCGACCTTCTCAAGAGCATCGAGGATAGCCTCGTGAGATACGGAGGGATGCTTAGGGTTAGGCATGCCAGTCATGCATGCGTGGATATCGTGCATATATTATGGTCGTCCGACGTCAGCCAGTGTACGCCGAGTACGCGACACGAGTATAACGGTGTAAATGATGCAAAGGAAGTAAATCAGACTACAGCGCTCGGATCACGATTATAGGGCACGCATTTTTCTCGGTGCCTGGTTGTGGGGACTACATAGCAAACGCAATTAGGCTGTCAGGTGTCTTGGTATAGCTAGTAATGCTGATCATTTTCGCAGAGCACTGCTTGACTACAGTCAAATATATTGACGTCCGATGTCGGCAAAGGAGCCGCCTAAATTGATCCAGCTGTATAAGTGCCGGAAAGATGAATGCAGGGCTGCAGGAAGGAACGTGCAATTACTTTAAGTCAGCGCCAAACCATTCCTGAAACAAATGACACGATCGTTCTTGACATGTTCTCTGATAGCTCTTCCTCCCGGACTGGTTTTACGAGGCTATTTTCTTGCAGGTGTTTCGCGCGCAGGGAGCACTTTTGTTGCATAGATGTGCAAATATAAATTACTTGCAACGGCAGTATCAACCGAACGATTGCGTATAAAAAGTTTCGGAATGTACTCTCACTGTGGTCTCTCCGTAATGCCGCGCTGAGAAGTATCACTCCGACATTTTCGCCGAACGATTTGTCAACTCATTCGAACACTTATAGACGCTTGGCCGCGCCTCAGTTGTGTTTTGGCATCGCTGCCGTTGTCATCCGGATATCAAGCTTGATGACGCTCTCTTATGTGTATCTATTTCTTTCTTTCTTTCTTTCTTTCTTTCTTTCTTTCTTTCTTCTTCTTTCTTTCTTTCTTTCTTTCTTTCTTTCTTTCTTTCTTTCTTTCTTTCTTTCTTTCTTTCTTCCTTTCTCTCTTTCTTTCTTTCTTTCTTTCTTTCCAAGGTACACGTTGTCACCACGAAACAAATAATAAAGCCAACTATCCCACAAAGATGACGGCCACTGCGTTTCATTTCGCCTTGCGTTCTTGAGAGCATGCTTGATGCTTTTTTTCAATTATTATTCTTTGTTCTCTTGCCCTTTCGAATGCATTAACTGCACGTCGAGTTCGATGGAGATTGCCGGCGGGCTTATCAGGGAAGCCATCTGTCTAATACATAATTTCTCGCAAGCTCATTCATTCCGTCTCAATGAATCTGTTGAGAGAGAAGCGCGCGCTCGGCGATCCGTCGCTAAGCTAATGCAGCGCACTCCGCATCCAGCGTGACATGGTATATATCAGGCGGAATGCGCTGCGAGACGAGTCCGCGGCGGAAGTCGTTTGTCGTCTTCCCCCGACTGACGGTTCTTGAGATTTGACTCGCCGGCGAACGCTCCGTTTTGTGTTTCTGCTTGCGAGACGTTTCCTTTCGCTTCTTTCGGCGACGACAGTCCAGGATGGCCGTAGGCGCTGATATGACGAGCGGCTCGTGGGCCGGGGTCTGCTTTTAACTCGCAACACATACACCCGTATAGGGACCCTTGTAAGCCTTCCGCGCACTTGACGTCGATGAAGTACCGCGAGCAACACCCACGTTGAGCGCTATCTTGATGCCAAAGCGGTGAAATAATCTCCTTCAGTGCAACACCCTGTTGGCTCCTGGCGCCAAACATGGGCAGAATGTGTGACGTCAACTACAAATCGTTGCCTACATCGCCAGTCAGCACGCTAGGCTGCGGAGTAAGGTGTCTTAGCAGTATACATTCCAGTAACTCAGCATTTATGCGTATAATGACGCAAGTTCTGATGCCCGTCTTGAAGCCACTAAACTTATGCACCCGGTAACATTATTACGCGTTGTGCATTTTACTTTTTCCTTTCTGCATTAAAGCGATCTTGTTTCCGTTTCTGCTATATCATGAAATGACGGCACGCGAAGTCGCAAAAGAATCGCTGGCTCTCAATATCAGCAGGTTGTTCATCGTGCAAAAGAGCAGGTAGTTTCATTTAGTGTCTGAATTTAAACGACGTCTATTCGGGGGCATCGAGAGCATTATCCGGGTCACTCAGCCGCACGACATTATCAACGTGTGAAACGAATGTACTCGTGCGTCAGGTTTCACATTTACAAAACTTGCATTCCGCAATAACACCGCTTCCCCATTGTACGGCATTCCGGCCGCCGCCATTCATGAGAGCCACCGCGGGGTGACAACGAGACGATCGCCGCTGCGATGACCAACTGCGGAGTACGTATACATTAGAGAGCACTTTTGCGAATATGGGTCCAAAAAAGAGCAACATGCATGACACGCAAGAATGCCACCAAACCCTTCGCCGCGAGATCGCAGCGCAACGTTCGTCCATATTCTCGTTTTCGGTGCCCTCTAGTTTGGTAGTTTCCGTCTGTCAGCGCCAATCGATCAGCCACCAATATAATGGTGCGTAGTACATGAATTTCACGGACTTTTCTACGACTTGGCTGTCATTGCACATTGCAACTTCTGTTTTTTCGCATTACGGTTCAAAAGTGGTAAGGGCCAGCCTCACAACGTTTATTTCGAGTAAGGTGTTCGAGATTGCCGATAAACGTATTTATTCACCCAGCTCTTGGTGGATAAATAAATAGCATCAGTTTAACGTACTGTTCTCGCTAAATCGATCCTCAGGCAGACAATCTGAAGGCTGCGTTGCGTGTGTACCCCGACTCTAGATAGAAATAGCGGGACGTTCTTGATCCGTGTAGGAACGCTCCTTGTGCATTGGGAGCAACGTAAGCGTTTATGCTGCTTTTCATAAATGCGGGCCTTGAGGGCAACTCCGGCGTTTTTACTTTCTTAGAAACCATATTAGGATATTGTCATTTTCAAATGGCATTGACAGTTGTGTCACCGGTAGGGTGGTTCAATTTTCTTAGAAACTCATCAATAATATTAAACAACCTATACACAAAGTAACGAAACGGGTAGTTGCTTCGTGTGACGTCTACGATGAGTAGATGACGTCATATCCTAGGCTACCGTAACGTAAGCACGCAGTACACGTGGCGCTAACGCCAAAAAAAAAAAATGAAGCTGACGATGTCTTCTGACGGCACGGGGAGCTGTTCCAGCTCTTTCGAACAAGACAGCGGCGATTTCAGCGACTGTACGAGCGCTGAAGGATCGCCATTTGCTTTTGACCCGCCGCCGCCGCCGCGCGAGGCAGCTGACGAGCCCCAAGCTCAACGCATTGTGCTGCGGCAAGAGGAAGAGAAGCTTATCACGTCTGTCAAAACGATCATTGTCGGCCGCTGTCTCGTAGAAAAAGACGCCAGCTTCGTCGTTTCTGGGCGAAGTGGCGGTGTTGACTCTGACAGTCACAAGCCCATGGTGGCCAGTAAAAAGTCATACATTCGTGAGCGTGAGTCGGGAATACGCAACCAATCTTTAAAATTTATTTTCAGTCGAACTAAATGACTTGCAGTCATGTCGTTTGGCACAGATAATCAGAAGAGAAAAGAGAACGTATATTCAAAATTTTATTGAGGACAGTTGACATTGAAATAGCGCCGGAGTTGCCCTTTGATGAGATCTTATAGGCAGGTTGAGTGTGTATGCGTGTCTGTCGATGCATGTGTTGTTTGTGTGCCTGTATAATCACTGTGCGTGTCGTAACATTCACCCAATAGCATGGAGTAGCATACAAGGTGGTCAGCCAGGCACCAGCTTTCATTAAAGACAGTATTTATTATGCTAAATCTAGATGACATTCACTGAGTAACACTCAGGATATATAAATATGTTTCATATGCAAAGAACTATGTTTTACAGCGGAAATGTATATGGCTAGGGTGCCATAGAATTTTTGTGTCCGCACACAAAAACTATCGTCATCAATGGCTTATGTCCCCGAAGCACTCATATTCCCGTAAGCAAGCAAAAAATGGATTGGGACATAGCCCCGTAAGGTTAACGGGTATACTCACTTTGCGTGAGTTAGTTGCGATGACACTACCCCTTCGGTCGTTGTCGGTAATTTAAATGTGAATATGCCGGGCCGAATAGGGAGTGGTTTACGCGTTTCGTGTTGCAGACATATCGCTTGGGATGCCGCACCGATCCGGCCCAACCGACCACCCAGCGGGGTATACGTGCATCGATTTGAGATTATCAAAGAATGTGTTTGCAGTTGCGAGTATGCCGATCAGTGCATATCATAACGAACACAAAGCCGTTGTCACCATCGTTACTAAGTGACAATGAGTGAGGCAATAAAGTCTTTACCGCAAGTTTTCTTACCCCGATGCTCGGCTGGTCATCCACCTTCGCAGGGCGGAATTGCCTTGAATTTTTGTACGCAATGTCCTGAACACCATCCATGCAGTCTAAATGTGACTGTTTGCTGTCATACGAAGCATTCATGGGGGAAAAAAAGTATAGTTTGGGAAAAGATGGTAATATAAGAACCCACAAGGTCGTTCGAAGCCTAGGTCGAGGACATGGCAAATCCATGCGCTGCCCGACGTTTCCATGCTAGGTGAACATCCGTAATGGCGTCGCGCATAGGCGCCCGATTTTCCTCTAATATACTTAGCACGAGACTGATGATTTTGGAGGGCGCTCAAGAGCGTTCCTAATTGGTGAAGCCGATGTCCGAGCTCGCGGTGCGTGACGCTATCGCGTGCATGAAGCTGCGGCTCCGGGCGCCAGCGCACGAAACGGGGCGGCGTATGCAGGGGAGCCGCAGGGAGCGCGCATGATGTGGAACCCGCAGAGCGCGTCAGCGCGTAGCCCCCGTTTGTCCTGCGGGTCACCCCCCCGGACTTGAAACGCGCAGGAAACGAGCGGCGCAGCAGGGCCTGCAGTTGTGTTGCTCTTGGCCGGCTCTCAAGAATGGCGCACTTCCTGCGCTGTCGACCTGCCTTCCTAGGCGGCGCGCGTTTCTCTTCTCGTCTGTCATATGTCCATCAATCAGGGGGCGCTTTCCCCGCGCTCGGCGGATTTATTTTGTTTGCCTCGGCCCGGCGTTCCCTCGACGTCGTCCACCGCCTTTGTCGACTCCCGCGGGCCCGGCGGCAAAAGGGTGGGCAGCGATGCGCGCACCACTGCGCCGCCGTCGCGACGCACGCCGGCGCCTTTCGGCGAGCAAGGCGAAGCCGTATTAATCGTGGAGGCGCGAGCGGGCTAGCGTTTCCAGCGTGCTCGCCAACCTCGCCGCGGGCGCTTGACGCTGCTCGATGCCACTGAGAGTGCGCCTGAAGCGGCAGCCACATGAAACGTATTTCGGGGGTATTTTCAACATGGCGTCGCCGTGCTTACCTTGAAAGTTTGCCGGAGAGTGGGCTATAATCCGAGCATATATGCTATGTGTCGCATGCGGTCACGAGGAAAGGCTGATACAACCGTGGTGTACTGCGCATTTCAATGATGAGAAAAGCGCGGGTGCCGAGTGACGCGAAATGAAGGCGCGGACATCGTGCGACTCCACGCCGTTGATGCGTCAGATACACGTTCTACGTGGTTGTCGCTTCAAGCGCCAACCAGGCGCAACATATTTCCGACCTGTTTTCGGAGCGGCATCGGCGCGCCTAACAACGCTCCGCCGGCGTGGTGGCCACGCTGTAACCGCGGCCGACACCAGTTCTGTGTGACCCTTGTCAATTAAGCAGGTACACTATATGATACGTGTTTCCAAAATGCTGAGAGCGCGCTAATTATGTATACTGACATGGACGTGCCGATAGACGCCACGCCGAAAATTTGTCTTCCATGTATTCTTACCGCTTTAGTTGACGCTGTTGCCACACCGATACTCAACCTGACCCTGACCATAGGTCACTCAAGTCTATGGCCATGGTCTATAATTCATTGTTCTTTTCTTTTCTTTTTTTTCTGTCTAAAGAAATGCCAGGAGACGCAGTTGGCTAGCCTCGGAGTATAGGACGCTTAGGTAAACGGTACAACAAAATAAATAGCCATGTTCTACGGATGAATTTCTTGTTTTGGAAAGAAACCACAACAGACATGTTATTATTATTATTATTATTATTATTATTATTATTATTATTATTATTATATTCATAGTTTTTTTTACTTATATTATCCTAATGTGTGTTTTTTTAATGTATGGGCAAGCCAGCACAAAAACTTCATGGTTGTTCCTGGGCATCGTAACTAAATGACTGACTGACTGACTGACTGACTGACTGACTCACTGACTCACTGAACACGGAGAAAAATAATCAATATACTTCGTCGCTTTGTAAGGAATAATCAGTTTGATACCATATCGTATAATGGAGCTTGAGTAGGACAGTATGATCTAGCTAATCTTTTCAACAATTTTCTAACAACGGAGTTCTTATGCTCAAGAAGAGCTGTGATTCAGGCATTTTAAGCACACTCTAGCCCAAATTCTTCTTCTTCTTTATTTTCGGGAATAGCCTTTTTTGGCTACCATGCCAGGTTTCTCGGCGGTAAATTTTAAGCACACTCTAGCCCAAATTCTTCTTCTTTTTTATTCTCGGGAATAGCCTTCTTTGGCTACCATGCCAGGTTTCTCGGCGGTAATCTGCGCGGGCAGACTGAGAGAGGGGCACTCGCCACCCTAAGGACAGCCCTCCTCCTCCTCCTCCTCCTCCTCGGTGGAGCTCTCCCGCTCTGGCAGCTGCGGGAGACGAGCAGTCGGCTCCGCCGCCGCTGAAGACAACACACATACAAGAAATCGGCTAACCGCCGCGGATGTTCTAGGTGCTGGCTGTCTACTTTACAAAATTGCGCAATGAAACAAGAAACGCAAGCTAAATATCACCACTGCAATGAATATACTCCTTCAAGCGCATCATTCCTTTAATAAAGCGAATAGCTTTCTAGAAGCTTCGCCAGCACTTTATTGTTTACACACACACACACACACACACACACACATATATATATATATATATATATATATATATATATATATATATATATATATATATATATATATATATATATATATATATGTACTCTCCGAAGTAACAACGGACATAATAACGAAACCGTAAAGAATGAAGAATTAAAGTGTCCAACTCAAGAGATACGATAAAATTCGCGGAACTGTCAAAACTGATCAACAAGGCGAAAATAAGTGATCTTCATAACTGTAACGTGAGAAAGACTGAAGAAGCCGTAAAGAAATGGACGCAGCCTGAAATCGGTGGGAAAGAAACTGGGCATACGAAAAACCAATATGTATGCACTGAAAGATAAGCAGGGTTATATCATCAGCAATCTCGAAGTTACACTAAAAGCAGCGGAAGAATTCTATACTGGCCTGTACAGTAGCCAGAGGAGTCAGGATACCTCCATTAGAAACAGTAATGAACAGGATACAGAAACTCCTATAGCTAGCGATGAGGTCAGACGGGCCTTGCAAGACATGAAACGGGGAAAGCGGCAGGAGAAGATGGAATAATGGTCGATTTAATCAAAGATGGAGGAGACATAACGCTTGGAAAACTGGCGGCTCTTTATATGGAGTGTCTATTGACTGCAAGGGTCCCAGAAAACTGGAAGAATGCAAACATTATACTAATCCACAAAAAGGGAGACGTTAAAGAAATGAAAAATTATAGGCTCATTAGCTCACTCCCAACATTATATGAAATATTTACCAAAATAATCTCAAATAGAATAAGGGCAACACTGGACTTTAGTCAGCCAAGGGAACAGGCTGGCTTCAGGAAGGGATACTCTACAATAGATCACGTCCATGTCATCAATAAGGTAATTGAGACATCCGCAAAGTACAATAAGCCTCTCTATATGGCTTTCATAGATTACGAAAAGGCGTTTGATTCAGTAGAGATACCGGCAGTCATAGAGGCATTGCGTAATCAAGGAGTAGAGAACGCTTACGTCAACACCTTGGAAAATATCTACAGAGATTCTACAGCTACCTTAATTATACACAAGAAAAGTAAGAAGATACCTATAAAGAAAGGGGTCAGACAGGGAGACACAATCTCTGCAATGCTATTCACTGCATGCTCGGAAGTAGTATTCACGCTATTAAACTGGGAAGGCTTAGGAGTAAGGATCCCGATGACATTGTTCTGTTCAGCAACAATGCAGACGAGTTACAACAAATGATTGAGGACCTTAACAGAGAGAGTGTACGAGAGGGATTGAACATTAATATGCAGAAGACAAAGATAATGATGAATAAACGGGCAAAGGAAGAAGAGTTCAGGATCGCCAGTCAGCATCTAGAGTCTGTGAAGGAGTACGTTTACCTAGGCCAATGATTCACAGGGAACCCTGATCATGAGAAGGAAATTCATAGAAGAACAAGAATGGGTTGGATCGCATACGGCAGACGTTGTCAGATCCTGACTGGGAGCTTACCATTATCATTGAAAAGGAACGTGTACAATCAGTGCATTGTACCAGTGCTGACATATGGCGCAGAGACTTGGAGACTGACAAAGAAACTTGAGAACAAGTTAAGGACCGCGCAAAGAGTGATGGAACGAAGCTTGCTAGGCCTAACGCTAAGAGACAGAAAGAGAGCGGTTTGGATCAGAGAGCAAACGGGTATAGACGATATTCTAATTGACATCAAGAGAAAAAAAATGGAGGTGGGCAGGTCCTGTAAAGCGCCGGTTAGATAACCGCTGGACCATTAGGGTTACAGAATAGGTACCAAGAGATGGGAACAGCAGTCGAGGACGGCGGAAGACTGGGTGGAGCGATGAATTTAGGAAATTCGCGGGCGCTAGTTGGAATCGGTTGGCGCAGGACAGGGATAATTGGAGATCGCAGGGAAGAGGTCTTCGTCCTGCAATGGACATAACATACATATACATAAACGAGAAGAAAGGGGGTTAACCGAGGGGCCAGATTTATATAAGTCATATCATGAGAAGCCAACAAACACTGACACCAAGGACAACATAGGGGAAATTACTTGTGCTGAATAAATGAAATAATGTAACGATAAATTAATGGAAATTAAAGTGGATGAAAAAACAACTTCAGCGTTCAGCGTCCGAAACCTGCTGAACACACCACCGACAAGCACTTCATGCTCAGTGGGGAAGTGCTAAACATGGCGTTGATGACAAAAGGAGAACGTGCGCTATTCTGTTCTGCCAGATACAAGTGCACTTAAATTTGTATGGCTGGAAGCATTCTGGCCCTTGAATAGCGCAACTGAATGGCTTTGAGAATGGATACAGTTCCAAAGGCATTCAGTTTTTGCGTGCGTAATAACTTTCTTCTGCACTTTAATAAGCTTTGAAATATTTTGATCATCATATTTCGCTCATTAATGTTTTGCATCCATCCATCCATCATATTTCGTTCTCTGCTCTGATCTTTTTTTATATGAGCAGGTACGGGAATGACGTCTACAGAGTTCCAGCTTAAGCCTATAGGACAAGAATACAGGACCTTTCGCCTTCCCAGTATATATGAGTGGCATGCGGGTGCCTTCGTTCGGCATGAACGTAAGATGAGCGTCAGGCGGTTCATAGTGATTACGTGCTTTCTATTTCTCTGGTGACGCTGTATACGAATACGTTTCAAATTGACGCCTCAGAATTTATTTAGCATGTAACATCTTCATTTGCCAAAGGGATTACTTCTAGCGCCTCGGATAAAGAGACGTGCCAGAACGCTTCAAGAAAGCCTCTGCTGCACAATTCGTCGGCGGTCTGTCTTCATAGTTGGCGAATTCGTCAATTTGGAATCGAAGGAGGGAAGTGAGGGGAAAAAATTATGCAGATTCAACGCACATCTCGGAATCAACGCGCAATGAAGCTTTGTCGAAGCGATTAAGTGCTCTAAAGTGAAGCGGTTAAAAAGGGAAGCCGCGAAGAAAACTACGAAATCGAGGTCTTTGCCACCGAATCAGCGAAGACTATCGCACGTGATACAAAGCTTTCGTCTTGGTAAGCATTTAGATCTTATTTACGTATAATAATAACTACATATGATTACGTTGCAAGACCCGTAGCTTCTGAAATAAAAGTAAATTATCGATAGTACTTTTTATGAGATTTGTAATTCCCCTTTCGTTGCAATACGTTTTTGTGGCTCAATAGAGGCTGCAGAACAGCTAAACAAACAGAGAAAAAAAGGGAACGCTTCAGTCGATAAAGAACTAGCTGAGTGGTAAGGCGTACATGTGGTCATACATGTATTCGATAGCCCAAATGCAGTTGAAATCTTTTTTTTTTTTTTTGAGCAGCCTGCAGGAACTGCGATAAAGCCCCTCATGCAGAAGTATAGCCATGGTTTGTCGTGCGTGGCCGCCATACGCCTCCGCGACACAATTTCGGCACACCGGTGGTTTTCAGGAAATCGTATACTATACGCCGGGCCAAGACAAGAAGGCGTTCAATCAGACGCAACCTTGTCTTCCGCTCGCAGACGACCTGTTGTCGCCGCTGTAAGCCGCGGGGCCATTCATGCAGCCACCGGCCCCGGACGCGGAGATGCGCCGGCGACGATAGCGAGCGCGTGCATGGGACGCGCTTGCGGGCGGTCACCCTTGCTCGCGCGTTTTTTACGGGCTGCGCGTGAGTGACACGGCGCGGGCGTCCGGACATTTCGCGCGCCCCAAGGCCTCCGCGCCGCGTGCCAAGTCGCCCACGCCGGGGCCCGGGTCGGCACACGTCCGCTCCGTGCGGCGCGGCGCAGCTGTGCGACGTCAGACCGGCTGACAGGGCCTTGCGAGAGGCGTCCGCCCCCGGCCTCGGCGATCCGTCCGACGCCCGTCTCGCGCCTCCCCTGACAAACGTCAGGCGGAAATTTGAGAGACGGCTCGCGGCTTGTCTCCGGCTATCTGCCGCCGCCCTGCAATAGCCGTGCGATACAGCCGACGACCAGGAACCGTGTGTGAGCGCGCACGGGGCTGCGACGAGCGCCGCGCTGCTTGCGCACAATCAATTGCCCGGGCTCGCCATCATTTGGGAGACTGGGAGAGTGGCCCGTGACCGGTGTAGCATTACCGACTGGCAGCCCATATCTGCGAACATCACCCCTTATTCATGTCAACTGGGAAAGGGGCTCTTTGCAGCGACATGTGACGTATACGAGCTGCTCGTCGAAAGCGATTTCATCTAGATTGGAGACGCGTTGAGAATCGAAGCCGCTCATCCACGGCTCATGTTGCGTGGTAAGTGTTTGTCGCAAGCGCTACATAAAAGTCCCACTATCGCGTGGCAGGCCAAAAGTATTTCTGCGGAGCAAATACAGTGCAAGTCGCAAGTAAGAACGGTGTTGTCAGTAAAGTCTGTAAAGTGGTGTCGAACGTGTACCAAGTGCCATTAACGTCAGTGCGTTCTAGGTGAGCAAGGTAGCTTCCCGGTACGTTTTTCGTTATAAGGAGAATGATGTTTGTATTTTGGAAAGGACAGATATTAGGAGTTAGAAAAGTTCGAACCTTGTTGAGCAGTGACGCTAACGCATGTTGTCTCACGCGAAAAATAGCATGGATTGCGCCGGCAGCGTACATCAGTGTACCGGCCCAAGTGAATTTGTTCGGAGCTGGGTAACAGTGAACTTTGACGTGCTTCTTGCCTCCACCAAAAGAGACCGCTCGGGCAGCTTCAAGTCGCATTTATTGAAGCATAAAGAATGCAGCGGGTCTTGCAGGTGACAGGGTCAAACGTTGTGATTAGGAACGCCTTGGTATTGCTGTCAAAAGAGCGAGCATGTTCCCTACGCGTGGGGTGAGCTCTTCAATCAGGAAGAGGTGTGGATACCACTGCACAGCGAGGAGATTGCGTGCCCGTTGTCATTTCACGTGGTAACACTTGATCAGAATCAATCTGTCTTCGGCCGGAGACCACGCGAAGGCACTCTGAAGCGTGCCTCTCCCGCGCTCTAGAAAACTGCGCTGGGCTGTGTACCCTCCTGCTCAGAAAAATCTGAAATGAACAAACAACTGGAAATGGAAAAAATAATTGCACACAATACCCCCCTGTACATTTAAATATAGACAAGCAGTATAAGACATGCCCGTTCGCCCTGCCTTAACGTTGCCAGACTTTTCTGCGTCCTCAGCTTTGGCAAAAGGAAAAGTGTGATTAAACTGCACTCACAGCAGCGCGGACGCTGTCGTTACGCTCGAGACGGTATCCACGCGAAGGGTCGGCGTTGTGCCCGACCCCGTGCAGGCGGATGGCGCCGAGCTCTAGCGGCAGGTGACGACGTGGAGCAAGCGGGGGAGGCAGGGAGGGGACACGTGGTGGAAGGAGGGGGAGGGGGGGAGGCGTCCATTTCGGCGGGTTTTCCTTTTCAAGGTGCCTGCGCTCTTGTGACAAGGACATGCCGGCAGCTCAGGGCTAGACAAGGTTTAACACACGGCTCGGGAGCGCGGTGCAGTGATTGACAGATCCAGTGCATAACCCCGAGCTGCTGTAGACGAAGCTGTTTATGCGCCAGGGCTTTATGTAGACGTCGTCGGGACGCTCCGAAGAGCCGCGGGAATGCGGCGAGATTGCGGGTCTCGGGCCTGGGCTGGGTTCCTCGGGGAAAAGGGGGGGGAGGCCGCAGTGGAACCGCCGTGGAGGGAAGCCGCTGCCGGCCACAACGCCAAAGCTGGATTGACAGGCGAAGCTGGTAATCGGAAGGCAACTGTCGACTCCAAGTGACAGCTGCGTGAGTGACAGGCCCGGTTCGTCCCACAAACATGGCGGACGACGGCGCGGTCCGTCGCTTTTTGTGGTCGAGGGACGCTCGGGAGAAAAGCCGCTGCCACGCTGTGCCTCTCCTTGCGAGCGTGTGTTGTAATCACGATGGCAGCGCTGCCGTCACTCATTCCCGGGGCTCTGACGGAGTCGTGTGATCCTGCGGTTTTGTCTTTTGTTGTGCGCCATCCGTGTGTTGTACCGCACTCGGCGGGAGCACTCGTTGCGTGACGTCTGCTGCATGGATATCGGTTCTCAACGACACCGAGGCTTTTTTTGGAAACCTGCTCTTTGAAAATGGCTGAACCGTGAACATCTCGGTGTTTCACTTGAGTGGACTCGGCGCTGGCGAACGAGGCGGCTCTCCGTTCACGGCGGGCTCCTTACAGTTACAGTCGGTCACTCAGCCTCGGCGAACGTCCTGTTCTTTGCACAGTACGCTCATTGAAATCAGATGGTACCGAGGACGCAGAGCTTATTCTTCGCTACTCCTGGTGCACGCGCTGCTGGTATAAAGCAGTGTTAGTAAAAAAACAAAGGCTGGAGCTGTGTGTACGCGATATGCGGTGCTGTGGTTATAATATTTAGGCGCCTGGTCGGGAAAGCAACAGAGGCATAAATATTGTTACTAATGCGTGCTTCTGTTAAAGAAGCAGCCACGTCGGGTGAATACCGAATATTTCTGTATGGAAATAACAGTGCGCTTATTACAGTGGCACTACTTAATAACATTTGTTCTAAGCGCTGGCTTCAAGAAAAGGCAGGCCAGAAGTCAAAATATTATTATGGAGAGCTTTATACATTGTGAGTTACACAAAGCCTTCTCAAAAGTTTGGCCACCTCGTTTCCATGGGATTAACTTGCGGGGATAAAATGTTTGTGTACCGCACAAAAGCCCATTCTCTTGAAAACTCAATGAAGCAGCTCGGATGTATTCATCATGGAAGATTGCGCCTTCTTGTTTTTTATTTACATTCGCCCTCGTGCGTTCACGTTTACAATGCATGTAAATAAGGATCGGATATTACAGCGAGTTTGTGGTGATGAGGCTACTCTCTTGGAGCACGCGGCTTCAATGTACAAACAAAGACGAGCGAGTATGCATCCTCTGACTTCGCACTGCTGTACCTTCGTCCTCTCCTCTTCGAAAAACTCAACTCTACCGTACAGAGGCCACGTGGCGCGTGGCATACACGGATCTGTCAGTCATGACTTGATCCCTGAAAGTGAGACAAATAAAGAGAACTGCGGAGCTCGGCTCTGCGCGTGAGCCACGGCGAAACGAGAGCTGTCGAACGTTTCCGGGAATAAGCGTCGTAAGGCGCATTTTCGAGAAACACAGAGAAGGCGCTGCATGGCGCTTGTAACAGCACGTCACTCAAGCAGAAACGGGAGACGCCGACATTGACGACCGGCTTTGCAAAATATTTTGCCTCGCGCGACCAACACGTATACAGTGGGCGAGGTCGTTTTAGCATTCCTGACGCCGTGATGGGAAACCACTGCTCCTGATAGGCGACGCGTCTTACCATTTTTCTAGGCATTCTTTTCCGCGCCGGCAGCCCCCGCAGACCGCTGACCGCATGCGCGCCTTCGAGCGGGTCTGTCTTTCTTTTCAACTGCTGGCGAAACGTCGTCACCCCTCTTCTGACTCGGGAGGGAGCAGCCTCTCGGTTTCGGTTATCACCTTTTGTTTCACGTCTTGCGCCAGCTCCGTTGTCACCTGTCAGGCGCCCAGCGGAGAAGAGGCGGCGCGGCCACCTTCACGGGACCAGCTCGCATCGTCGGCGAGGGGTGAAAGATCACGTCTTCGCGGTGACCTTGCACGCGGGCTTGGTCCCTGACCGCCCGTGCCCACAGTCGACACGCGCTGCCTGCGGTTTCTCGCATGGCTGATTCGGCTGACGGCAGGTGTGTCGTCCTGCCCGCGTTTGCGGCGTTGATAAGGGACGCGAAGCGAGCTCTTATCAGCACGCGGCCTGACGGGGTGTGCGCTCGTCAGCACTGTCTGCAGCGATTGCTCTCTTTGTTTTCTTTTTCTTTTTTTTCGCCCATCAACAAGTCCAGGTGAATTCAACTGAAGACAACGTTCGCTTTCGTCTGTGTGTTTTAGGAACGATAATGTACGTCGTTTTGGTTAACTGGAGCTTTTTCTATTATTTCTGCGTAATCTGAAGCTCGCATCCTCCTACCCCCTTTCTCCCCTCCCTAACCCCCTCCCCTTTCCTCTATTAAAGAAGTTTGGAACGGACGATATACTGCAGAATAAATGCATTGACACGGCCCCTTAGAGTCGACTGCAGAAAGTTTTTTTGTGCACTAAGTGGTCATTTGAGAGAATTTTACATTTTCACATACAGACGACTCCATATTACAGTTTGGCTTGGACCTTTCTCTGTGATGAAACCCTCGTCTAGCCATCTCGCGCGGTGAGAGATAGAGAGAATAAACTTTATACCATAATTTGAGCCAGCTGTTCTTCGCCCGAAGCGGGAGATAAAAAAAAAATATAGGACGAGGAGATTAATGAAGGGAAACAACGGCTGGCTATGCTTTACGAGGGAAAGAGGTAGAAACGTTTAGAGGGGAAAGACAGTAAAGAATGCACAAACGGACAAGGACAAAAAAAAAAGAAACAAGAGAAACGAAGTACACACGAACAGAGAAATCCGAAGCGCACTCGATTGGAAACTGTCACGCTATTCGCACTCCTGAGAACAAACAATGAAAATTACTTCTGAAAAAGTGATTGTGTTATATGTTCATGGCATCCACCGAAACTTGTGACTTATGACTACTGTGTTGTATGCACTAGCAAACCATACAAGCGATTCTCTACATCTGTCCGAGTCAAGTGGTTATTTAACGTCATGCTAAGCGAGGAGAATATTGTAAGCCTCAGCATTTTCTTTTTCTTTAATTTGGCACTGGTTTTGCGCCGATGTACTGGTCAGACAAGATAGACGCTGCCATAGTCGCAAGGCCTAACCAAGAGAATAACAACAAAAATCCCAAGCGTGCTCATAATTTGTTAAACCTATTTAGTAGAAACTTTTCAATAGCGTGGTTCTACTACATGTTCACGCACATTGGATACACAAAATCTGGAATAAATTCGAAAACTTCTCTTACGAAAGTGGTTTTCGTGCTTTGCCGGCTTGCTGCCTATTGTCTCGAAATCCCTGCTCGCTTTATTTTTGGTCGGCACAATAAGGCCAGGCAGTCACAAATTGTACTCACATAAGACACGTTTTGTTAATCCGGGCAGTGTTTTCGAGTGAGATGTTTCTTGACTCCAAAGCAACTACTTCAAGTGCTGTACATAGCGACAAGCATTGTCATTTGCCGTTTGCCTACTTTGAGGTTTACATTTTTGCCCCAAACCTAAAACGAAGCTGAGGGTCACGCAACTTAGCGCTGCAAAGAAAAATTACGTGCTAGTCTTTAGGAAACAGAAAGAAGGCCGTATCGATTACGAGACCAAACACGTGTAGGTTATAGAGGGTGTCCCACGTAACTTGAGCCAAAAATATGGAAATGCAGCGTAGCTGAACGGAAACAAGGGAATGTTGCTTGCCGTCGCTTGGAGATACTAAAATATTTTTTTTCATTCCGCTTAACTAGATCATTAGTCTTAATTAATTAATCAACTTCTCAAATGTTATAATTAGACGAAAAGCGCCAATGAGAAAATTGTCGAGCGACATATGTAAAACTCCACATACAGATTTCTGCTCCTCAATACGTGCTACATAAAAGTGTTTTTCCGAGCGTGAAAGAATCTCGCGAATGCACGCAAGCGAGCGGCCAGTCGCGCGGCAATATCGCGTGTATTTTTTGAGAAACTGCTCAAAGCGGCCGTGCCGTAGTGGCTAGCATGCTCGGCTTGAAAACTGATGATAGCTGGTCCGATCCCCGATTGGAATTTTCTCTCTCTCTTTTTTGTACGCCTCGTGCCAAAGCTTGACTGACGGACGAGCGCAAACGGCTCAATATCCTATCACAAGTGCTGTCCACAGTAAGAGAAACCGAACTGAGCAAAGGGCGATTCATCATGGCTCTTTTCGCTGGTGCCAGTCCTGAGAACTCGCGCGGCAGCAGCCGGGGTTGTATTTCTTGTTCGTGCGGTGCACATCAAGCGGACCGTGTACCACGCAAGCGTTCGCCGCCCAGAAGGCTGGTGTCGCGGCTCAGCCACCCTTCTCGCCCGCCGCGAAGCGCCTGACGCGGCTAAAAAGAGTCTCGCGCCAGGCAGCCCGCGCACATGCAGGCCCGCTCGCGGTTCGGCGGCGTGCACGCGCGAGGCCTAAAAACGATCTAACGATAATGATGCCGCGCGCGAGGCTCTCCGCGCTGAAGCCTGTCGTGGCCACGACGTCGTCATCGCTCTCGCCAAGTGTACCGTGGCACCCGAGGAAAGTGGCGGCTGCCTGCCCCTCGAATGCCGCAACCTGCGAACAACCGGGCGACGCTTCTGGGAGTGCGGCAGCATTAGCAAAAACGGCGTCAGGACGGGAATTCTAAACAGTCGATTTATAACGTGCGTGAACTTGACACAGATGCGGATTAATCACGCTTACCGAGAAGGAAAGCGAGAAAGCGGCTAAGCGGCGCTCGGCGCCCAGGGATGTCGCGAACAAGGTGGTGGCGGTTGATTTGTTTGCCGCACGTAGCGCCACCCGGTGGACGGTTAAGCGCGTTAGGCGTTAGGACTAATTACCGTGGGACTCGGCATTGTCTTTTCGCGGTCTGCCGCGCCAATTACGCGCACCACAGCGCTGTCTGGAGTGCGCCTTGAGTAATCGCTGCGTCACGCTAGTTTTCGGGAGGACAGGGAAGTCCCTGCGTTGTCACTGCGTCCCGGGGCTTAAGAGTTTGCCGGTCTCTTGGTCTTTTTGGTCGCCGGAACAAGCACCGCCGCCCGACCGGCCCATAAATAGAGGCCGGAAGAAAATGAAGTGGGAATCAGTGGGCACGCCGGCTGCTTGCGCGCGCTCAGCAAGAGGAAGTAAAGATGTCACGAGCAGAACGCCGAGTCGGCATTCAGTATAAATGGCCTCTTCTGTTTGTGTACCGGCAGATCGCTGGGAGCAGGTGCGCGCGCTTCGCCGAGCATACGTTGCGTCCCATTGTGCCGGCGAAACTCTTGTTTTCGGGACGTAATTTGTCGCCGCCGTGGGCGCGGCGCCGTGAGTTTGGCGCAGTTTTGCCGCGCCGGCCTGCGGGCGCCCCGCCGCCCACTACGGGGCCCGCAACCCCGCAGCAAGGAAGCGCTGCGACGCGCCATTCGTCTCCCTGCGTGTAGCATTCTCTCACTGCTCACGTGCCCGCTGGCAGCCAATGTCTGCATAAGCGCCGTTGCACGTGGTTATGCAGATCAAGATACGTTACTGCGCTTGGTAACGAACGCGCGCTGCGTAACTTGAATCTGAACTGATGTCTTCTATGTGCGATGCTATTTAAGGCTCTTATTCGCATTTTGGGCCGGAAACACTTTGGTTTTGCAAAGAAATGTGCACGGCTATACTATGTGCAGAGTACTATGTGCAGAGTAAGAATGTCGGCTACCATAAAAGAAAGGAAGTTCGAGAGTTGTTCGCGTCGCTCTAAGCTGGCTGTCGAACCTGGCACTCCACGATTTGCATAACAGTACTTCAGTAACTGAGCTTTTCGGAGTCTACAAATTCTTGGGGAGTGAGAAATGAGATGCGAAAGGCGGCAAGTTTAACCAGATGACAAACATCGAGTTTGCTACCCTGCAAGCACTGAGGAAGGGGTAAGGGGAGACAACGATAAGTACGCGTATATAAGAATGCACATACGTAGAGAGAGAGAGAGAGGAGGGAAACGGAGGGAGGCTAACCGGAAAAAAACTTCCGGTTATCTCCTGGAGTTGTGGATAAACAAGGTATGGTCGTTGAGATGCCTTTAACCATTGAAGATAGTGTTCCTATATGAAAATAGAGGTTTTCAAAGAGCATACGAAAATTTCCACGCTTTCCTCGAGCTCTGTGTCTTCTGTTTCTCACAGAGACGCTCTGGAAAGAGAGTCTGTGGCTATAGGCCTTTTCCTGAAAACTATACAATCTCGTACTGGTATCACATCATTGTATCATTGTGATCCTTAGCCTCTGCAAATATGGGCGTCAGGTCGTCAAGGCTTCTCGAAGTGAAGATGGGAACCAATGGGTTATGATCCGTCTCCAGCTTGAACAGCTTGCCGACATGGTAATCTTCGAACTTGTCACATTCCCATACTAAAGCAAGAGCCTCTTTCTCCGTTTAAACGCAACGTTTCTCCGTATCTGAGAGTAATCTTGACGCAACGATGACAGAAAACTTGCCATTCGTTTGCGTCTGCCGCATTAATGCTCCGAGTCCGAAGGACGATGTATCTGCTGTGACGATTGTCCCTCTTGATGGATCGTAAACATTAAGAAAAGGGCAAGGCAAGAGCAGTTTTCCATCTGTTGAACGCCATCTGTTATGGAGCATCCCGAACAAATTCTTGCTTCTTTAATAACAAGAGAGTAAGCACATGGTTGCAGGACGTCAGAGTGGTTGGGAACGAATCTCGCGAGGTATGCTGCCATTCCGAGAGTTCTCTGCAGTTCGGTCCAGTTTCCTGGGCTCTTCAACTTCAAAATGGCTCCAACCTTCTTTTGATCGGGTCATACTCTATTGCGGTCTAGCCAGTGCCCAAGGAACGCGCGGCGTTGAATATGAAACAACTATTTGCTTCAGTGTCACTCCAGCCTTAACGAGTAGGAGAAGCATATTTCTGAGTGTTTCACTGTGCTCACGCTCGTTGAACCCCAAATAAGGATGTCATCCATGGTACACACAACACTGTTACAATCTTGTAAAATGCATGAGAACTAAATTTCAGCATTGCCATTTGTTGGGCGTGTTGGTAAACAGAAAGCATATTTAGCGCTAGCAAACAAGGACGGAAGGGAGAGCTGTTTCTGGAATTGTTCAGGAGCAGAGGCAATTCCACCGGTTAAGATAGAAGCGCCCCAAAGGTGAGGTGAATGTGGTGAGCTTTTTAGAATCTTCACAAAGCGGAATTCACAAGCTATAAAGCGTCAGGCTTCTTCTCTTGAAGAAACAGCGTGACGTGGGCTCGAGTCCTCCCAGCACCGGAGAAACAATAAAGAATTTATTTGAAGAACAGCACTCATGCGTTCTCATGGGCATCCCGACTCGGCCGCCTTAGCCCGGTGTTTGGTTCATCCCCCAGTGCCAGTTCTTACAAAAAATGGCGGACTTGGCACTATCATCGCAGCGGGTGGCGTCAACCCAGAATGCCTCCCGTACACCCATTAAAGGTTTGAGAATTGGTTGAGGACGTTTCGACTCCTATTCCTCTAATCGTTCGCTTTGACAGGTGTGACTGCTCTTCCCATGAATAGCCAGCTACCTTTAGGAAAACCTCGTAGGGAACCAGCTATTGATGGTTCAGTTGGTTTTTCGCCCCTACACCCGGATCGTACGATCGATTTGCAACTCGGAATCGCATCGGACCTCTACCAGAGTTTACTCTGGCCTTGTCTGGCGCCGGGCGTAATAGTTCACCGTCTTTCGGGTGGCAGCGTGTGCTCTCGCTCCGCCCCGACGACAAGTGAGCTCCTGCGACGAGCCGTTGCTGCTCCTTTTATAGACCATTGTGCGGTGTGGGGTTGCAACACATTTTAATTTGACTACGATTTCTCTCAAAGCCTGTGCGTTAGTTTAAAGCTTTTGAATGAGATAGCATACACCGGACACTTTCTTTTCGTTGCACGCAAGCTATCGTGATGAAAATGACCCTATTCTTCAAAGCCCACAGAAGTGCCTCCCACATATGTGCCTACAGCACCCTGAGCTTCCAGAAGGGTCCGTTATCGCGCGCAAGGAAGCTTGCAGACCTCTTACATTTCCGAAGCACTGATTTTCTGGACATGTGGCAAGAGACGCTCAGGCATAGCAGTTTCCAGTCTCCATAGCCAGGCTTAATCCGCCGGTAGTTACAATCGACCATCACCATCTCCTAAACCCCATCTGGAAACTCAAACCCGATCACTGGATTTTCTTTATTTATCCATCACATCGTGAATTCGAACCCTTGACGTGCCATAGCGTAGAGAGACTCACAGGGGAGCGTGCGTTCATAAATGTGCTATAATGAAACAGTTAATGACCTAACCTGACCTAAGAGCTTAACGTGCAGGCTTCTCCTGCAGTACACCCCCATTGCGGGCGACGCTATACTACAGGGGCGGCTTGCAGGAACATTTAACAACGAAAATAATAACGAATTTAGAAACGCCTTCCTGTGCGGACTAGGCGTTGTCTATGGAACATTCGAGAACGCGTTCTTAAATTCGTTATTATTTTCGTTATTAAATGTTCGTGCAAGCCGCCCCAGTCACCTGAGCCAGAAAATGAAGCCGGGCACCGCGGAAGTCATGGCGCACTGCTGGCCAAGTGCGCATGCGCCTTTCCTGTATGAAAAGGAGCAAAGCGCGGGTATCTGTTCACTTCTATATATATATGGACGGAACTCAGCATGGCGAGCAACTTTCTTTCCCATACGTACAACAATACGCAGACAGGTGTTACCGACGGGTGGGCAGCGGATATCGCGCAAGCAGCCAGGGACGTGACGTAGCCGCTGCCAGCAAGCGCGTCGCCGTTGATGGACGCTTGATTGACACGGCTGAAAGGGAGTCCGGCGGGCGCGAAGGTTGCTGCCCATCCCGGACGCGGTAACGGGACCTGCGCTCGCCGCGGCGATGCCAGTGAGTGAGCGAGAGATGACCGGCAACAAAGACACCCAGCGTTTGTTTCCGCCAAGGCCGCGGACGCTCCGCAATTACCTCAGCGCGGGACAGTCGGCGGCTGCGGCGGCAAGTCGGTCAGGCGGCCTCGCTACAAAGCGCCCGCCACAGGACGGGCCTTGCGCCCGCGCCCAAAAGCGGCAGGCTCCTCTTGACAGCCTCAGCGGCCTCCCCTGTCATTGGTCATCACTTCGAGACCTGCATATCGCTGACAAAAGCCGCGAGACGGGCGCTGGCTGCAAACACACCCACACGTGGACGTCTCAACGTCTTGATGTCCATTGTGCTCCGCTTACAATGGCGAGCCTTCAGTCGTTCGTCAGGCTTCTCTTATTTTTCTCGCACTCGGTTTCTTTTACGTAATACGCACGAGTTACGTCTTCATGGCTATTAACGAGGAGGCACCGCCGCCGCCGCTGCCGCCGCCGCCTCTAGGCCGTCGCGCACACACGTCTTATGCGACTAATCTCCGACGGACGCGCGCACAGCACTCGAGGGCGCGCCATTGTGGCCGATCGGTTTGGCATGCGACGCGACGCAGCGCCGCCCTGGCGGCACTGCGACGGACGATGGAAATTGAATTCTTACGGTGGTAAGAGCAGGTTGGGGCTGAATGCCTGACAGCCAAGAATTCCCTGCTGCATTTCTGGCAAAACTGCACGAGCGGCATATCCAGGCCGACCCGCGAGATGTACAGGCTTGGGAAATGGCTGCTCACTCACTGCTGCGTTCACCCGAAAGCCCTCAACGATTCCGACGCCCCTAGAGCCACTCGAAAAGTGAAAGCGAGCAGAACTGAGCCATGCCCGCGGCGACGGCGAGCGGGGCGTCTCTTTTCACATCTCGACTCTTGACCAGAACAGCTAGACGATCCGGCGTCTCTTGCTTTGCGCTTTCTTTTATTTGTCATGGATTTGGATGTCTTAAATATTCAAATCTGGTGTTTAACGTCTCAAAACAACTGGCTGGTTTTGAGAGACGCCGTAGAATAATTACAACCACCTGATCTTCGTTAACGTGCATACAAAGCATGGTACACGAGCTTTTGACTGTAAGGCAGCACAGGAAGCGTATACAGATGGAAGGAATGAACACGCACCACGAGGCGTTGAGTAACAAATGGAGCATTTACGGCGATGAGGGCAAATAAATGGGACCACAACTAAACACGTGAAACCAAGGGCGCATTGTCGGGTAAACACGCTGCATTGTCGCGTATATATTTGCATTCCGCCCCCGTCGGAATGCAACTTCCGCGGCCAGGAATCGAACTCACGACTTGGCGTTCAGCAGCAGATCGCCACTGCCACTGAGAAACTCCGATTCTGCATCCGCCAGTAGTTCCCATCGCTGCGTAGTAGTACCACGTGATGAGACTTCAAGGCACTGCCTGGAGTACATTAGCTTTTTTTTTATAATTTACAAGGCCGTCATTGTCATATCCCCTCATGATGTGAAAAGCCATTAGTCTTGATTGCAATATGAATGCAGCAGTGGAAAGCGCGAAAAGTCGCAACAGGTTTATGTAATGCTCAAGTAATATTATTTGAAATAAACGCTTCTTTTAAGGAAAAGATGGCTTTAAAACAGGAATGCGTACACCTCCTCAGAGCTATGCAACCACTATGAGTATGAATTGTGAACAAAATAATTTCGTGGCTCCAGACGAATGCGCAAATGCGGCGATACACATATCTCTCGGTCGCCCTTGCGTATATATATGTCTGCTCATTAGCATTAGCTCGTCACACCGCAATTTTTTTCAGAAAACATGTGCCATGGCGGCGCAGCACAACGTCACGTAACGACAACTTGATCTTGACAAAATGGCCCTTTCTGTGACGTTCTCACGTGATGTCCTTTCAGCCCATAAAGTCTGACATGTCGACGATACCTCAGAACGCCCCACCACGCATTCACGAAGTTTACAATACATTGCAAAGCGCTTAGCTGCGTGTTACAGACCACTTTCTTCTTTAAGCTCTAAAATTGACATATGTGCGCATAGCTGCCGAGGGCGTGAAAAAAGTTTTCCTTAGTAAAGGTGTATGGCTCCACGTCACGTTTCGTAATCTTGCTGAAAGTGCGGAAATGCGTTTTATTGCGATTAGCATTTTAGGGTGATTCGCGCACTTTCCGGGTGCTATCTATCTGCCTGTCTATTTATCTGTCGATATCTCTAACCGCTTTCCCGCCAACCTGGGTGTGGTGAGCAAAGCGGGATCGAGACCAGTCGTCGGGCCAACTTGGGTCACGGGTATGTGCACATTGGGGATATGTCGTTCTTGAGTCAACCCGTTTCACATCAACTTGAGTTACAGGGTGTGTGCCTCAGGTTATGAGCCGTTCTTCGATGAACTTCTTTCAATCCAACCTGTTTCATTGGGTATGGGAAACTAGGTAAGTGCCGCAGTTCCATGAACCTCTATGATATCAATTTACATCTCTGGGTATGTGCTACTGGGTACGTGCCGCTCCCAACTAAACATTTTTAGCACCAACTTGGGTTGTTACGTATGTGCCACTGCATATGTGCCAGAAGGTATACGTGCTGTTCTTCGACAAACCTGCTTAACACCAACATGGATCACTGGGTACGTGCCGCTCTTCAGTGAACGTCTCTTTCTCCCTTAGGCCAACTTGGATCAGTAGCTGCAAGAAACTCTGTATGTGCTGCTGTTCAGTGAACTTGGGTACCTGGGTATTTGCTACAGGGTATGTGCCACTCTTCAATGAGCAAAATAATAATAATAATTTCAATTTATTCGGTGCTGGGCAGAGTCGACCGCACGTCATATATATCCCGACAATCTTGCCTCACTATATGCAGAATACATACAGACCATACAGAATTTTTTTTAAATCGCCCCTGGATGGTAGCATAATTCTAGTCGTAGAGCTTGATTACTCAACGCGGTGGACACTACTTGTACAAGAAGTATAAACACGCAATCAACTAATTAAAACAAGTTAGCTAATTACCCTTCTATGATTACTATACGGCGTGTATTGCGATTTACGATTTGCAGCCAGTGAGTTCGCAAGGCGTATCCACGCGTATCCAAGTTAATCAACAAGCGTAAGACAGCTGACATAAGGAAGTATAATATGGATGGAATTGAACATGCTCTCAGGAACGGATGAAGCCTAAAATCAGGGAAGAAGAAATTAGGAATTGGCAAGAATCAGATGTATGCGTTAAGGCAAGAATCAGATGTATGCGTTAAGAGACATCATTTTTTTCATTACTAATATGGATGAGATAGTTCAAGTGGCTGAGGAGTTCTATAGAGATTTATACAGTACCAGTGGCACCCACGAAGATAATGGAAGAGAGAATAGTTTAGAGGAATTTGAAATCCCACAAGTAACGCCGGAAGAAGTAAAGAAAGCCTTGGGAGCTTTGCAAAGGGGCAAGGCAGCTGGGGAGGATCAGGTAACAGCAGGTTTGTTGTAGTATGGTGGACAGATTGTTCTAGAAAAACTGGCCACCTTGTATACACAATGCCTCATGACCTCGAGCGTACCGGAATCTTGGAAGAACGCTAACATAATCCTAATCCATAAGAAAGGGGATGCCAAAGACTTGAAAAATTATAGACCGATGAGCTTACTGTCCGTTGCCTGCAAAGTATTTACTAAGGTAATCGCAAATAGAATCAGGAACACCTCAGACTTCTGTCAAGCAAAGGACCAGGCAGGATTCCGTAAAGGCTACTCAACAATAGACCAAATTCACACTATCAATCAGGTGATAGAGAAATAGAGCAGGGTGCGGCAGGGGTAGAGCAGGGGGCGGCAGAAAGTTAGGTGGGGTGATGAGATTAAGAAGTTTGTAGGGACAAAATGGCCACTATTAGTACATGACCTGGGTAGTTGGAGAAGTATGGGAGAAGCCTTTGCCCTGCAATGCGCATAACCAGGATGATAATGATGATGATGATGATGATGATGATCCACGCGGAACGAATTTTTAGGCTCACACCAGTCTCGAGAGATTCATTCCCAAAGTGTGCGACAAAATGCATGGGCATTCCAGTTTGCGCTTCAATGCATAAAACAATGGTTTGTAAAAAAAAATCAAGCCGAACAACAGCGCATTTTTACAGGAAGTTTCAAGGCGCATCTCTCAACCCGTGCGATCGTTATATTCGCTCTAAGGGGATCTGCCTCGCGAACTCACCGGCTACAATTCGTAAACTTTATTAGGTGTCGTAATTAAATTATTGAAAACCTTAATTCATAACTTTTATGCGAAGCATATTACTAGAGCTCAACCCAGCTCCTCAGGCGCGGCGGTGTCGCCTTCAATACCACGTGACACCGTGACGTCACGACAGAGGAGAAACGGGGCTCCAACTCGCGCCGTCGCTCGCGGCGGTATATAAGCAGCTGCGCTTGCCTCTGCTAGACACTCACGAGGTGAGATGCCTCCTGGAGACAGAGCTGCTCGTTGGAATGAGAAGCGAAGGTTGCGGCGTGCTACAGAGACTGTTTCTAGGTGGCTTTGCTACGGCGCAGCGACTACGCGCCCCGCATCGGACGCGGTGAGCGTCGAGCAACGCAGCGTTCGGCGCGACAACGAAATGTGCGCCTGAGCAAGCGCCGCACGCCTGAGCCGACGCCGACGACACCGGCTTTTCTGCGACACGAGCTCCTTAACGCTGTCGCGTTAAAATAAAGGCTAGTATGCTTCGCATCCTGGGCTTAACCTTAGCTAAGCCACAGCCAGTTTTTTGTTAATCGGTCGATTATGCCTTTCGCTTTCTAATGCGAGTAATGTCCGCCGTTTCGGGTAATCCAGTTCAAGGAAAACATTTGCGCTATATGCCAGCGGCGATTTTACAATATTTTGTGTGCTCTAGAAAAATGAATACCCTGTATATGCACACACGCGCCGCGCGGGGGCTTTGCTACGGCAGTGACAGGTGGCGCAGCGTGCCCAGAGTTAAGCGCGAGAAAGCAGCCCGGCGGTATACGCTCCTCATACATGACGCGTTTCTGCGGTTGGAATATGGTGTGTCGATACATTGCCTCCATACGAATTGCAATAATGCCGACATAGTTCATGAGATGCGTCCTGTCATATTTTTACAATGCTTACGTTTCTCGGCAATTTAAAAAAAGTGACCTTTCGACAGCCAATGAGAGAGCTAACTTGACGGATAACAGCGGCCACGCAGTCGCCATGCGAGTCCAGAGCCACCACAGTCGTGTTTCCTGAGCCGCGGATGCGATACCGGGAAGCGGTGGCCGCGGCCCGCTGACCCGATCTTATGACCGAATATTCTAGCGTTGATGAGAGCACAGTTTTGGAGGATGGGAGCACTGTGAAGGTCGCATAACCTCGGCTTTCTTTCCTATCTCCCGAGCCTTGTGATATACAAGTGGTACTATATTTATTCGAATGTACCGAAATGTCTGAAACTAATAAAGAAAGAAAGAAAGAAAGAAAGAAAGAAAGAAAGAAAGAAAGAAAGAAAGAAAGAAAGAAAGAAAGTTAGGTCGTGCTAGATGACAGCGCGGCACCGCTACAGCAGTATACATAAGATATCGCAACATGCCACGCTTCTTGGGCTGCTTTTCTCCTTTTCGTGTAACTTGCACGGATAGAATACGAAATGACGTAAGACTCAGTAAAGACGTTGTAGCTCCTGCTGTCGTCGTCGTCGTCATCATCATCATCATCATCATTATAATCATCATCATCATATTGTTATGTCCGCCACAGGACGAAGGCCTTTCTCAGCGATTTCAAATTACCCCTGTCTTGCACTAGCTGATTCCAACTTGCGCCTGCAAATTTCCTAATCTCATCACACCACCTTATTTTCGGCCGTCCTCGACTGGGGGCGCTTCCCTCTCTTGGCCCCCATTCTGTGACTCTAATAGTCCAGCGGTTATCTACCTTACGCATTACATGTCCTTCCCAGCTCCATGTTTTTATCTTAATGTCAACTAGAATATCGGCTACCCCCGCTTACTCTCTGATCCACACCCCTATCTTCCTATCTCCTAACATTACGCCTTAAATTTTTCGTTCCATAGCTCCTCGCGCGGTCCTTAAGTTATTCTCAAGTTTCTTTGTTAACATCCAGTTTTCTGCCCCATATGTTAGCACCGGTAGACTGCAATCATTGCACATCTTCTCTTCAAATACAGTGGTAAGCTACCAGTCAGGATTTCGTAATGCCTGCAGTATGTGATACAACCAATTTTTATTCTTCTGTAAATTTCATTCACTTGATCAGGGTCTCCGTGAGTAATTTACCTAGCACAGACTTTACTTGGCACAGACTCTAGAGGCTGACTACATGGCGATCATGAATTCGAATTCCCTTGCCAATCTATTGAACCTTTCCTGTGTCTTCTGCATGGCAATCTTTAACTACACTCTTACACGTCCTTCATTATGGTATTTAATCGTTTTTTTTTAGTTCGTCCCCAGTATTGCTGAACAGAACAACGCTATCTGCAAACTGAAGGTTGCTGAGATATTCGCCGTTGATACTCACTCCACAGCCTTCCCAGTGTAGCAGCTTGAATACTTCTTTTAGGCCTTCAGTGAATAGCATTTGAGAGATTGTGTCTCCTTACCTGACCCCTTTCTTGATAGGTAATTCCTTACTTTTCCTGAACAGAACCAAAGGAGCTGTGGAATCTTCGTAGATATTTCCCAAGATATTCACGTATGTCTCCTGCACTTTTTGATTACGGAATGCCTTTACGACTGGCGGTATCTCTATTGAATGAAATGGCTTTTCGTAATCTATGAAAGCCATATAGAGAGGTTGCTTGTTACTCAAGTGATATTGCGCAACAAAAAACGACAATATCGCTTGAGTAATGGATACAAACTTGCCCGGAATGCTGCTCTCATTAGGTTGCTTGTACTCCGCATATTTCTCAATTACCTGATTAATGTGGTCTATTGTAGAATATCCTTACCTGAAGTCACCCTGTTCTCTTGGTTGATTTAAGACAAGTGTTGCTTAGATTTTATTGGAAATTATCTTGGTGAATATTTTATACAATACTGCAAGCAAGCTAAAGGGCCTATAATTCTTCAACTCTTTAACGTCTCCCTTCTTATGGATTAGTATAATGTTTGCATTCTTCCAGTTCTCTGGTACACTTGAAGTCATGAGGCATTGCGTATAAACGGCGGCAAGTTTTTCAAGCATGATATCTCCTCCGTCTTTGACTAAATTGACTCCTATTCCCGCTTCTCCTGCCACTGTTTCCCGCGTCATGAGTTGCATGGCCCCTCTAATTTCATCGCCAGTTATAGAAGGAGCATCTATATGCGGTTCGGCGCTACTTGAATGAAGGTAGCGTGGCTGCTCTGGGTGCTGTACGCTGCAGGTAAGTGTAGAATTCTTCCACTGTTTTTACCGCATTATCAAAATTGCAGATGACATTACCCAGCTTATCTTTTATTGCTTACAGCTTGTCTTGTCCTATGCCAAGTGTTCTCACTGATTTCATACTGCGACCATTTTTACTGCTTCCTCAATCTTACCCACGTTATAATTTTGAATCTCCCTTACTTGTTGAGGATAAGTTCTCTCAGTTGTCAGTTCAGCGAGTTCTATCTGATCTCCTGAGTTAGACATTTTCACGCTTTGTCGCTTATCTATTAGCTCCTTTGTTACTTGTGAGAGTTTACCTACTTGGTGCCTTACCTCCCACTTCAATTGCTGTTTCTGAAATCAGCTTAGTTACGGTTTCATTCATTACCTCTGTGTTATCTTAATCTTCCTGTTCTAAAGCCGCACGTTTGCGAGCACCAGCCTGAAATTTTCTGCTTTTATCCTTACTGCGTCTATGTTGGCCCGTTTCTGTCTTGAAATTGAGAGAAATTGAGGGAAAATTCCTTGGTGGTTAAAATTAATCCGGAGTCCTCCGCTACGACGTGTTTCTTAATGAAATCGTGGTTTTGGCACGTAATACCCCAGAATTCAATTCAGTTCAACTATTATGAATGACTCATATACAAAAAAAAAATGAGATCAACATTCATGAATTCACAACAAAGATAGATCTGAGGTATTAGTTATGAAAGCACGCGAAGTGCGTAACCAATTAGATTACTTTTTATTTAGCAGAGCAGGAAAGCTATGAGTTGCGTCATGAACCAGTTAAGGAAAAGTGTATTAAAAACACTTACCTTATGTGCCTCCATGTATGTGCTGTTACTCACACCACATCGTTATTGAAGAAGACAAAGCATTAGTAATTTCACATTACAGTGAATTAGCGAAAATAGAAATAAATATTCATAAATATCGGAGTTGTGTTGCAATGAGCTTCTGATATCTATTTTCGTAGGTGTTTAAGTCCTACAAAGCGGGCGTATAGAGCAACAGCGTTTCTTAAAACCTAAAAGCTCTAGTGCGGTTTGTCCATGCTCGTCTCTCTCTCTCTCTCTCTCTCCTACCCTTTCTTTTTCTCTTTTTATCCGCCTTACCCCTTCCCCCCGTGCAGGGTAGCTAATCGGAACTACCTCTGGTTAACCTCCCTGCCCTTTCGATGCATCATTTCTCTCTGTCTCTTGATCATCTCACATGCAATGATTGGGAGCTCCTACCACAGTTTGTCTCTTGTGGTGGCACCGATGCCTGAGCCAGTGAATGTCCAACGCATTGCCGCATTTCTGGTGCAGCCTCTTACATAATACCTCTTACGTAAGAGGTATTACGCATGTGCGAGACTAGATATAGCCACTGCAACGAGGGGCACTGCGTCGCTTGTGGAAAGCATGCTTTAATAGATATGATTTAAACGTATACTTTAATTCTATAGGGGATGCCTTCTTGAGGGAATTAACTCGGAGCTCGAAGTGCATCGCTGTTTTCCTACTTCTGTTGACTTGTGTACGAACTTCTCGCAAAAGAACCGTTGTTTGTGGCAGATTGAGACTTATCCGCGTAGGTGCATCTACAGGGAAGGCAAGTTGCCCGGGCAACTGGCGCCGCGCTAGCGACAAGGCGGGGGTTATACCTCGCCGGCGGCCGCCATGGACGGCCGAATGCGCACGCACGCAAACCGGGCAAAAGCCGGAGCGACAGCAATCCGCTTAGAGAGCCAACAAGATAACGCTCGGTCGCACACCGCTCCTCGACGGGCGAGATCCGTCAAGTCACGACAACTTGACGGCTGCTCGGAGGCTGGCCAAGCGATGCGACAAACGCTGGCCGACAAGCGCGCGCCGAAACGTGCTCGGAATACGGCATCGGCGGACAACGTCGGCTGCGCGTCAGGAGTCGTCAGGGAATCGTGATCGCGCGAGGAGAGAAGAGCCCTCACTGGCGGCCTCCGCCGTCTCGGGGATCCCGGCGCGACGCCGCCGATCCTTGTCAATCCATCATGGACTCGCGCGGCGAGCCCGCATTGCGTGGACAAGCCAGTCAGCTGCCCAGGTCCACTTTGTCACTGCCAGCGGTGCACAGGCCCGCGGGGATTGGCCCGCGCGTTCCTCGCTCGAGCAGATTCCTCGGAAACCCGTTTCTGAAGTCTCAGCTCCGAGGAACTGGACGACGACATGTATCTCCCGGGCTCGCTTATTTTGCCCAGCCAGTGGACGACGAGCGCGCTCAGTAGAGCTGGGCTGGTCAACCGGCGCGGCCGCGTGTAAAGGGTGCCGTGGTGCTGCGCGCCGCTATTTGGGGTAAGCAGGGCTAGACAAGGGTTGCGAGACGTGACGTTGAGGCGCCGCCGCCGTGCTCGCTCGGCTGACGCCGCGTTTCACAACCAATTATTAGGAAAGACCTCGGTGCGGCGTGTCGCGCCGGCCGGGTTGCAGCGGATAACGATTCCGCCATGCAGCGGACATGTTGAGGACGTTCATCTCGGCTCATTTTACGGCAGTACGATGAGCTGCGTGATGCGAACAGCTGCTATCAATCAGCGAGAAGTCGGTGATTTCATCAAGCGAAGTTATAGCCTTTGCTTTATAAGCGTATACAGAATCGGGATACCCTTAATATAAATTCATAATAATAGCTAATGCGATGATTCGGATAGCACAAAAAGAGCCATCATTTACAGTCGGGTAAACAGCGTTCCTATTCGTGCGGGAGCTCTAAAAGAAACAATTCAGGACATTAGGCGAATGTACTCCAAGAGTATACTTGGACACTAGGGCGCAAGAGGTGGTCATTATTTCCTGCTGACCGAAATTACCTCTGTGGGGCCTCATATTCATGTGCTGACATCTAGCACACAATAATGGTAGTGCCATTCCGTTTCTAGACTGTATACATACGCATACGGACGCATGCAAACGCGCAAATTATTTGTTGGCGTGCAACGTGTGTTCTGGCCAAGAGAATCCAAAACAGCTCTGCCAAAGTAGATGACATTTTTGTGCGACAAGTGGTAGCTTCTACTTTCATTACGCGTCGGGGTGCCAAAGGCAAGCGATGAACTTCAATGCCCACACGAATGTGTAGGTGCCGTGAAACAGATTCATATGCAGGATCGTTAGAAGTTTGTAGCTTATGCGTTGATTATTTTATTGCGATAGCAACTATATGGACACTGCAGGCGCATTTCTATCGTCGGCGTCTCCGTAAGGCTCCGTATAAAGTCCAAGGGCGATAAAATCGTCACCGCGCGCCATATGCTGTAGGTGCGAGTGAAAGCGTGCGAGGGTGATCCGGCGATCGCGGATCAATTTCGTGCACGCAACGGAAGAAAGCGGGGAGGAAGCGCGCCGCCTTCCGTCGCGCGCGAGGCTTCGGGAGGAGAGTAGGGATTGGTGGGGGCGCGTTCTACTCCGGGCGGCCCGGTACCACGCGCGCGCCCGGCCGGGCCGCTGTATCTTGAAAGCCATCTGCGACGGGTACAGAGTCCGCGTTGCGCTCTGTTTTCGCGACTTGCTCGCGTTGATGCGAGCGGCTGCACGAAGGTCAATTGGCTCGCTGCTGCTGCCGCGTTTCCTCATTGCAGCGTTTTGACAGTGAGTTTCTGAGGTCATCGAGTGAGATGTGTTCCTGTTTGCTTGTGCGCGCCTGACACCATCCTTGTTAATTTAATTAGTGTCTTTATGTTCACAAGTTTCTAAGGAGGAGAAAACTACTATCCTTATTTCGTATAGCTAGATACCCACTAATTTACTATCGCGATCATCGATGCTTCGCCTTTCGGGCGAAGCTGCGACTTTTTTATCTGTCTGTCGAATCGTCAATGCTACTAAAACGGGCATGGACAATCAACCGCCAAGGCGGGAAACTTAAGTGTGGTCGAAGAGAATGACCGATTTGGGAAATAATAGACTGATGAGAGTGCGACGCGTCGCAGATTCATCCTGACTTTTGAAGTTGTTCAGTTTGCAGTGAATGATTATCGTGTTGCTATGTTAGCCTGATGAAATGACGAAACGTTTCTTGAATGAGAAGAGTTCGAAGAGACAGCCTTGTTACAGCGGAAGCCAGGTGCTTACCTGGCTTCCGCTGTAGCAAGGCTGTCCAATGTTGGGTGAGCAAACCAGTGCATATTTTGAGACTCCAAGCAATCAAGTTAGTCCTCATTCGAGGACTCAGATGCGCGGTCCATTACATGGAATGAGTAAGTGATAATTTGGCTGAGACTAGCGACATTTAGCGTGGATGTAGTCGTTACGTCTTCCACGCCGGAGAGATGACGTGAGCACACAGCAGATCCGTAGATGGTTTCCTGATTACGTTTATTCGACTTTTAGTTACTCGAATAATTGCTTGCACATTACCGAGTTACTAGTTTAAGAGCCTTACTTACTGCGACCTGGTCTCCTGGTGCATCCGACTCGAACGCTCTCGGGGAGCTCCGGGAAGGGTGCCTGCACTCCCCCAGACCAGTGACAATCTTTGCTGACCAGAAGCAATGAGGCCAAAGAACACGACTACAGCCGTCTGCCCAAAGAGTTACGAACCAATATGAAAGCAAAAGAACTTACAAAAAAACTACCAAGACAGCTTTTAGGCTTTTGAGGATTTATGGTGATGAATTATGGGTGCCAAGAAAGCAAGCATACGCAAAAGGTTCACGAGGCAGCCGTGAAGCATTCGCCGAAGAGTTTGGGGAAAACATGAGACGGGCTTCGTCGTCAAAAGCGCAACACACGGGTGCTATACTCCTGCCCTGATTCCCCGAACTTGCCTGAAGCAGTTTTTGTATGTCGGCACATTCTTAGCCGGATGACGAGAAACAGACATCTTCATAAATACTGGCTGAATTGATTCAGTGTGTCGAAAATGCTTCCCGAATACAGACCCATGCTCTCTGTATCGTACATTCGATGCACAACATCAGTGACTAATTACTAGAGCTTTCCACTTTACTACAGAATATGGCTGCACAGTGTAACGCTCCTTTAGATCGGGCACATGTCGGAAAAGTAAACAGAATAAACAGAACAGCTTCGAAGGCAAGCGAGAAAGAGCGGAGAAGCAGAAAAGAGCAAACCATACCGGGTACGGCGGCGAGTTCCCAACCCGTTTGCGGCTCCCTGTGACGGAAGCCATCCATCAACACTACGCTCTGATACCGCGGCGGAGGCAGGGCCGATTCGGGCGTTCACAAAGACTCGCGTATATACCGCGCCGAGCTCGCTCGAAATCCCGCAGACGAGTGGAGGAGCCTTGCGGCGAGCGGGCCCGCAGAGCGTGACCCACACTTTCCTTTGCCCACCCATGTCTCCTTAACGCGGTACGCGCAGCCGTCAATTGACGCATCAATCGCGGCGCATCAACGAAAAAGGCAGGCAACATTGTGCGCCGTCGTCAAAGGCGCCGACAACGCGAATTCATGCTGTCGATGTTACCGCGCCTTTTGTAAGGAGCGTCACTGGGCCGAGCCAGTGAGCGCGCGCGTGCGCGTGTGTGCGTCTGTGAGCGCGCACGAAACGTCTGCCGCGCTGGCGGAGAGTTGCGGCCGGCCGCGCTGTCCCAGCATCGAAACACGAGAACGAAAGAACCGCTCGCTGATATTGCCGGAAGCGGGATCAACGAGCCTGGCTAAAATGGCGCCTTGCCGAGGCCGCCCAGAGTATCGGTGAGGGGGTGGGGGTCATTGAGTGGCGGTGGCGCGTATTTTAGGCGCATCTGCAAACAGTTCCATTCAAGAGAGCGGCCAGTATACGCGCGCTCTGCCGTGGCCTTTCCGTGGTTTTGTTGTACCTTTGCCAGTTATTTGATCCACGATCACCAAGTCGCTGCTGTAGCATAGTCATGCTCGAGCGAGCGAGCCGGAACTGCCCTTCTTGCTTCGGCCCCCTTTTGTGAGATGGCGGTTTCTTTGCCTTCGAGACGGCTGGCTCGTTTTATATTCTGGTGCGCGTCAAACAATTCGCAGAACGCGTAGCGCCCACTGAGGCCACCGTCGAAAAGTTTCTTTTCTTTTTTTTCCCGTGGGATGCGCTGAAGGTCCACCACATATCGCGCTGAACGAGCTCGTGATCGTGACCGGCAGACGTTTGGCTGTTGACGAGTTCCTTCGATATCCGGTGTCCTTCTGCAAACACACAGTAAGTTTCAGCGCAGCGACTACAGATGGCATACGATTGCCTTGGCATACAGGTGATTTGTGAGAACCAGCGGTATGACGCCAACCGGAGAAACAGACGAAATGAATGCGAACTGAGAAGAAAAAAAAAAGAGGCATGTATATTGGAATTAAGCTAGTCACACGTCGCATCCAAGTATTCGAATCAACTTCCCTTGTTCACTGGGAAAAAAAAGAAAACAAATCTGGGTCCGTGTACGCTATGATTAGATGCTCAGAAAAAAGCTACAAAACAAGAAGAAATCAGTGGTGAGAAGGGAAAGTGGCGCCGCCTTTGGTAACAAAATAGGGCTGCATCTCGTGTACCTCTGTGGTCGGTAGAGATCTGCTGTACACGCCTATGGCCGCACTGTCATAACAGCCAAACAACGGACTTAAGGGGAAATAAAGGGCCTAAAAATTGTAAAACGGCGTAGCACTGCTTACATGTCGGCTGCAGAAATGACCTTGCCCTGGTTGTCATAGCCGTAACTAGAATGTTGTGCCACACGTGTCGAGCTTTCGGACCTTACATGTTTGTTTGTTTGCTTGCTTTCTTTCTTTGTGTTACTACTCTCATAGACCATTTTAGTGTCGTGCGCAGCCTTCTTATACTGCATTTGATAGCCTTTGCCGCGACTACGATCATGATCTGCCGCAACACGTTTCGGACATCCTCGCTTCTTCCTTTCTCTGCACTATTTTTGCATAAGTTAAAATTACTCTCACAGAGCGGGAGCAAGGCATGCTGCTCTTCTGGTATCATGGCTCCAGGCGCCTGCTTTGTTTCTAAAAATATGATCTGTAAAAGCCTACTTCTGAGGAAATTCTGTGACACGGGGTGTTATGATACGAACATACTATATATATATATATAGAAGCTTCTTCGGCAGCTGCTGGTCAAATGGTCGCTCGATGAAACAGCTAACGAATTGAGCATATGAGTGAGTGAGTGCGTTGGTGACTGACTGATTTACTGACTGATTCGATTCGATCGATAGGTTGTACCAAATGTGCGCAAAGAGATTATACGGAGGTTTATAGTCGGTTGGCAGGTTTTATCTCCGCAGCGCAGCTTGCGAATGGACGCCACAAAGCAATGGGACTGGACGAAAGCTATCCCCGTGGTATCGACATGCTTAGGCCAGGCGAAACCAGTTAGTTCCCTTAGGCCTGTGCATCAGATACGCGGTCTGACAACCATGCAAGCGGGATGAGTGCCCCGTGAATTCTTCGCTGCGCGGAAGCGCTGTTTCTCGGAACACGCTGCTGTAAGCGCTCACCTCGAAAGCGCCGGCCGGCACACCGCACCCGAGGTCTAATTAACAGCGACACCTGGTAAAACTCAGTGTAACTCAGTTAACAGTGCCGAGGACGCGGCAAGATTTATAGAACGTACGCCGAGAGCACGACACGCCTCCGGCGAACGGGTTTACCGGATATCAGCTAACAAATGGTCAGTCAAGGGGCGCCACCGTTTCGCCCATCTCTCAGAGTTCCTCGCCGAGGGTCTGCGCTCGATGAGCGGCGCCGGTTCTCTGGAGGCACCAACGGCGCCGACGGAGCGCATCGTGGGCCACCGATTGCGCCTCGCTGACAGTGGCCGATCCCTGAGCTGAACCTAGATTTTGGGGCACTTCACGCTTCACCAGTGGAACAACTTGCGCCTAACTGAATGCAGGAGCCCTGGGCAACACGAGTTTCTCAAGTAGGAGAGGAAGCCAGACACCATTTGGCTGTCTGGGATTTCGTCTTCGACGCGCAATGCGATTAAAGTGCGGGTGACGACCATGAGCAATGCGTCACTCGGGGCTGCATCTCGGAAGGGCACCTCGCTTCCCTCATGAACAGTGCGTAGGGAGGCCCATGCGGCGCATGAGGTAATAACACGTTGATGCCTTGTTTTATTGATTTATTTTTTATTTATTTTTTGCACAGTTTGTTTCAATAGGGTTGTATTCCGTTTTTAATCAAATAAAACCATCCGGCTCAGAACACATTCCTGCAGTGGGGGACGTGGCTTATTTTTTATTATTATTTTACGAGTGCTGTTGCAGTCACTGAGAAGAAAACAAGGACGACGTCCACGGGCTTCACGGACAGGAGAAAATCAAAAGCCAAGGGGCGATAAACTTGTCACGCAGTCGCCGAGATTGCTCTCGGCCCATGCGGCCTCTTGCCGGTGTTCGCGGCCGAAGGGGCGCAATTAGGGGGAGGAAGACGCAAGAAGCAAAGGGAGCGCAGGCAACGCAAATTTCCGCGTGGATTAGCGCCGGCCGGGAGTCCATTCCGCGCGTTGGCAGCACTTGGGCGTGCAGGGCCCAGATGTGACAGCGGCGGACCAATTTGCATCCACCGAGCGGATCACTCGTTCGGCGCACCTCGCGGGATTCGCGGCGGCGCTCCGGAAGGCCGTGAAAAGAGCAAGCTGCTGTTTACGCTTGCTCAGACTTCCTGCAATATTTGGCTTGGCCGGCGCCCTGTCGCACGCTTCTTTCGGCGGCAGCTTGAGCCTCCGTTGGCACGGCGACGACCCAGTGACGTCTCCGCTCGCGTGTCCGCTGGGTGGCGCCGCTCCTTTTCGCGAGAGCGCGGGCTCTTGACAGACGGGCGGGGATCGCAATCCGTCAATGACAGCGCGAGGCACTCGGCGCCAGCGTCTCGAGTTTTAACGGCCCGCACTTCGTGCGCGTCTCGCCGAACTGCCACCCTCCCCCGCGTGATCCTGCTCTCAGCTGTGCGTGGAGGCGGCAACAGCTATTTCGAGAGATGGACACTGGTGCTAAGGGCACTAATTAGGAGCACGCCTCGCGGGTGGGACACGCATGAGACCCGGTGGGCAAATGTGAACAGTGTGTAAGCAGACAGCGCACTGGTGGGAAGCGTCGAAAAGAACGCGAAGAAATAGTGACCCAACATGAGGACATGTGATGGCCAATTTATAGCACGGAAAGACATATACACCGAATGTTTCAATTTGGCCGTCCTTCCTTCTTGATCTTGTTTGCAAAACATGCGAACCTTGCTGCAACCTGTCAGCAGCGTGAATTCGCTATGTAAGCAGCACATTGAACTGTTGTCTTCCTCTTTTTTTTCTCGCTAGAAATTTATTTGGCATATCGTAATCCACATGCAAAAGGAGCGTGCTATGCCAAGTTAATCGATGCTGACTGAAGAAACCGCCGGAAGCGCCTGGTTGCACAGTGATTTTGCGCGTGTTTCTGCGCTCACGCTATTGGTTGATCGCTCCAGTAGGCTTCTGATTTATTTTGCCAGTGCTTCTGGTAGCTGTCAAGCTTAGCCTCAGTTAGCGTTATCTGAGGAAGCAGTCCGAGAAAGACGCATAATAAAAATTGCGGCGATATGAGAACTTGAACGGTTACGTAGTATACGCAACCGCCATAGACGATGTCTATTGATCCTTCGACCTCAGATGGTGGCCATTATGAGCAGTCAAAGTGCTTCACTATCATCTCTCACATTAACCCTGACTCCGTTAGAGATACGGTTTCTTCTTTTCTCTGCTCCCGTCTTTCCACCTCTTGACATACGCACTAATAAGCATTTGCAGAAGAGCGACTTACAGGAGAAATGCTGATGGTCAGTAATATATCTGGCGCTTGGACAGCTTAACGTTTTTCTCGCGACGTTACTGATTCGCGTACTACTTAGTTGTGAAACGTTGTCCATCGCTGAAGCTTGTCGTCATCAGCTACTTATCTATTAATGCAATTTGTTCCTTCCGTTTGCACAAATCGGCTGCTGTTTAATTGCGTAACGTTCCGTGCGTTATGGGCGTGTGCGAAGCATTGACCAGGCCGACATGGTGAAGGGCGAAAAACCGCTTGCGTCCTTTATTGCGCTTGCTTATAAAGACACGCCAAGAGCAAAGAGGGAAAAGTAAAGAGAAAGGGCACGGCTCGTGCCCAGTAGAAATAGTGACGTGGTTTTGCGCTGATAAGCGTACTATCAGATTACGATACAAATTGAAACGCTCGAATTCTACTGCAAGCAGTGTTGATAAAGCGTAAACGCTAACGTGCCAGGGACAATCTAGAACATAGGACAACCACAGTTTCTTAGATTTAGTGCTCATTTTTCTCCCGACACGCGCTGTGTGACTCGCATCATGCGTGAACTCTTAAAGAGGTGGGTGGCTGATGCTGACGAACAGCCCGAAATGAGCCACCCGCCTGTTGACAGTGCGCGCGTGAGACAGGTGCCACTACTGCACGTCTCACGGGATTGGTACTTGTCATCTAAACATGACAGCCCATATTCGCACCTCTATGCATGCCACGCACTTAACTTTGCCGCTATATCAAGTGCAGCGAAGCTAAGTTTATAGAACTTTCACAATACATAGCAGTGTTTTAGTGAATGGGTAGCCAAAAAAAAAAAAAAAGAAGGACAAGGAGTTAACCTGGCAGCTATGCCATTTATAATGGTGAAATGACGCGGATTGAAAGTCTAATGATCATTTCACCAGTACATGCCACCAAACTGCCAGCCTGAGTGCCTGTCAATTTATAGATGTTCACTGCACGGAATCAATATTTTAAACCCTACAAATGAACATGAAATAACACTGCTTTTCCGTGACCTGACCAACAGTAGTGCCTGTGATGCTGATGGCCTGCAAATCAGGCCTGTCAGCTATGTGCTTGATATTATTTCACCTGTTCTTGCTCATATCTACAATATATGTTTCTCCCAAGGCCCAATTCCCAAAAAGAATGCAGGTGGCAAAGGTGCTCCCCATTTTCAAAAAAAAAAAAATCTGATAAAACACTTATTTCGAACTACAGACCCATTTCCATACTCCCGATGTTTTCCAAAGGACTAGAGAAGATAATATTTTGTAGGTTATCCTGTTTTCTTGACAGACATAACTTGTTAACGCCACATCAACACGCTTTCCGCAGATTCATGTCGACTGAATTAGCATTCCTTAAGCAGAAAGAACTAATTCTTGAAAATTTTGAGGCATGTTTATTAACCTTAGGTGTTTTTGTCGACTTGTCTAAAGCCTTCACTTCTATTGATCATAAACTTTTGGTTCGTAAACTAACTTATTATGGCATCCGAGGCGTTGCCCTCAGCTTACTTGAATCTTATTTGAGTCACAGAAAGCAATTTGTGCATGTAAATGGATTATCATACAGTGTCCTTCTTGTTCATGTACGTGTCCCACAAGGAAGCATCTTGGGCCCTCTTTTGTTCAATATTTTCGTCATCGACTTTATGAACATTGATTCTGGCACAATGTACATTATGTATGCCGAAGACACCACACTTCTTTTTTTCATCCAAATCCCTGGATAAGCTGGCCTTACGTGCTAACAGTGTGCTCTCTAAAGTACACCAGTGGCCCCTCGAAAATGGTCTAACAATCAACTCCGCTAAAACCAAAGCCTTACCCTTTCACCCAAGAAATATGAATGTCGTGCTACCTGGAGATATTGTGCTTAACTCCTGTACTATTGAAGTTGTACAATCAATCAAATGTCTGGGTGTGCACTTTGATCATGATATGACATGGCGCTCTCATGTAGATTTCCTCACCGGCAAATTGTCACAGGTGTTGAATCTTGTCCATTCCTTTAGATACCTGCCGCCATAGAGTTTCTCACTACATTACCTAGAGGGAAATCTGTCGCTGCTGCGCTGTGGTATGCATGGGAATGCCGGTATATTGTGGATTCGGATTGGCATCGTTCTTGTAGAGACAGGACGCCTTGAAGACGCGCTTGGCAAGTACCGTTCCGTCTGTCACAATGATTCATTTTCTACTAGAACAGCACGTGAAAAGCTGTTTTAGCTTTATTATTACGCGAAAACATGTTTTATTTAACTATGAGAAGGTGTTATAGTGTGTACGACTACATGTCACGTAAAAAGTATCAGCGGGCCGCTAAAGTTGGAGGACAGACGACAAGGTTCGCGCTCGCTTTGAAACAGTTGGTCGTCTGTTCTTGCTTTTCTTCCCTTGGTCATGCATCGTGGGTGAGTAAAGATGTAATATGCGTGAATAGAAAC